>NW_009607730.1:97044-137321 GCF_000690535.1 Cariama cristata
ATAAAAGAAACTGGCCTCAAGTTGTGCCAGGGGAGGTTTAGATTGGAGATTAGGAAGAATTTCTTGACCAAAAGGGTTGTCAAGCAGTGGACCAGGCTGCCCCGGGAAGTGGTGGAGGCCCCATCCCTGGAGGTGGTTAGAAGACGTGTAGACGTGGTGCTTAGGGACATGGTGGGCTTGGCAGTGCTAGGCTAACAGTTGGACTCAATGATCTTAAGGGTCTTTACCAACCTAAATGATTCTATGAAAAAATGAGGACCCACTATCAACACTGACAGATTTCAACATAAAGAGGACAAGACTGTATACACTTCTAATAACAATGTAATTCCCTAACTCCTTCCTCCCTCCTGCTATAGTCACCCTCTCCAAACCCGAACAGCCTTACAACTATGCTCTTTCCTCCACTTTTCACATTCTTTTGCCATCATGCCCCAAAAAACGTTCAGGTAAATTGAAACAAAGAGCATATTCATAAAGATGGCATTATCGTACTAATTTGTAGTTCAGGAGACCCTGACTTAATTCCCTGTTCATTCTGATCACAGTTCCTCATCTATAAAAGAGGATTAATAGCACATCCTATCTCACAGCATTTTTCTGGAGACACAGACATTTATGAACCTGATGTGATAAGAGGATCACATAGACAAGGAGCTTAGAAATATCCAAGACAGACCTTTGCTGGACCACTCCTGCTACCACTCTCTGGACTATAACCAAAGAGGCCCAGCACCAGCCTGGTATTAAGAGAAGGACTACCTACCTGTCGCTTGGAGCCCCGGGTCAGCGCTCATTACACCAGGGAGGAGAGCGAGCAAGCCCGAGCTGACAGCAGCAGTCAGGAGAAAGGGGGGCTCCTGGGGGTGGTGGTGGCATGGGAAGCCAGAAGACACTGGGGAGGAGGAGTAACAGGTAAAGACACAATGAAAGACAGGATCAGAGCAGGAGAGAGGTGACACAGTGGAGGCAAATGATGGTGAAAACAGAGAGGGGAAGGTGTAAGCAGCTATAAAGGAAACTTTCTTGCTCAAGGCACATGTGCCTCGCTTAGGAATCGTGATCATACTAACAATCATTATTTGATGCTCATATGAACCGATTAGTAGTTTCTGGAGCTGTTCAGGAAACCCAGCTGGACTTGGCTCAGGTTTTAACGTAGGTTTCCTCGGAAGTTTCAGTTCATATGTTCCCGTGTCTTGTAACAACATCTGCAGTGTTACCTCCGAGTAGCCCGAGTACTTCACGTTTCTAACTCCATGCAAACACACAGAAGGACAATTAGCTTATCCCACATAACACACACACACTACATCTCCCTGCAGTGTAGCTGCACAGTATCAAGTACCTTTCCTTCCCACCCAAAGGCATCACTCCCTCCACAGGACCAACAAAAAGATAAGCTGTGAAGAGCACAAGTGAGGGAAACTGATTGATCAGTTGATTTTCACCCATCACTCACATGATGTCCTGATGTCCCGAACACTCACCAGATGTCCTGAACACTCAGCCCTTAATATTTCATCAGTTACATGCCTGTTAGCCTCTTTCTAACCTGCCACATAAATAAGGAGATAAGAAAATCGCAACGAGTATTGCAACATGCCTTGGATATCACTGCTCTTTGTGAGAACATAAATGACCGCACATAAAGGCTGAGCTGGAGACGAGGGCACCTTCTTTCTCTCCCTCACTCAGACATTATAAAAGCTTTCAAACATTTCTTCCCTGGACATGAAAAGGAAAAAGCAGTTGCTAACACAGGCTGTTATTCGGGAGGCTGTTAATAGAAATCAGGCAGAAATGTATAGCTCTCCCTGCCTCTCATACAGCACTCTTAGGACACAGCCTAATAATTGAGCAATAAATCAAGTGAGCCAAAAGCCTAAACATCCCTCAGGCTCCAAGCAACACCACCAGTTTTCATCCTTCTGGTTAACAGCGCTTAGCCCTCACCCAAGTGACATGAACAGCATCATCTTCTGAGGAAGGCAAGGATTTCCCAAGGAATTCACCCAGGTATGCACTACAACCACTAGTTACAGATACAATGGGGGTGTGGGGGGGGAACCTCTTTCCTGTTTATTTCGACAGGGATGTGTGGGGGGAACCTCTTTCCTGTTTATTTCGACAGCTTTAAAAATTTGTTTACTAAAACAATAAATACAGCTCTGACATTATTGTATAGTACTTTTAAACAGTACAGGATTTTGTAGACATTGTTGTATAGGACCTCTGAACAGTACAGGGTTTTGTAGTGATTTCCAGCATCTTATCGCAATTTCCAATCCACCCACCTCGAGAACGAAATGGTAAGACACGAATCTACAGCCCATTTCACCCATCAGAGTCCTTCAGATTAAATTTCTAAACTGAGCAGCTGCAAAAGCCCTTGGGAAAATCTGTGTTTACTGTCAATAGTTTTATTGGTTCTTCACGAATGCTGTGTTTTTCACTAGCTTACCGAACACCTCAGTACTTCCACCGTACAGCAAATAGCACTCACTGATGTTTTTATAGACCAGGCTTCCCCTTGCCCCAGCCCCCAGAGTTTCAAAGAAATACTGCTCACAGACCTGTTACTATGTTCTTTTTATTTCCACTAAGGCCTTAAAATTACAGTAATCTCTGATCACAGAGTGAAAGTAAAACCATGATTCTTCTCCAAAACTCAAAGGGCACTTGGCTGCAGGACCCCCAAGGCACACCCCGAGACAAGGGGACCCAGCTCTTTACTCACAGCACTGTAAACGTGGTGATTTTACTGATTTTGCTGCTGGATGTTTCTGGACCAGCAGAACCGAGCCAACTGGCTGCTCACTTCCAAAGTGAGTTTTTTCTCAAGATAAAGCAAGTCAGATTAAAAATGTCTATGCTTATTAGAATGGACAATTAACTTTTGGGGGGAAACTCTTTATAAAGGAGGGATGGAGACAGAGAAAAAAAACACCGAGACATCGTAAAATTGTGTACCATCAGGACAGCAGCGCTGAGACACAGTGAATTATGCGTAATACTGAAGATGAGGATTCTTACACCAGAGTTAAAAAAAACTTTAAATGGAGGTCATGCATTTCTGTGCTGGTTGTAAGAACTAGGACAAGACGAAGGGAAAGCCTTTCACTTGGTGTGGGGTTTTTTTCCCCCAAAGTCCATTCAATGCTCCTGTTGGGCGTATGCACAGTGCTCAAACCCCTCCCTCCACCCTGGAGCTGAAGCTAGGACGGCAGGACCATCAAAGCGGCTGTGATGGACGGGTCACGTTGGTGTCAAACCCACCTCAGCAGACAACGCGCAGCTTATGCTGGCTTGACACCAGGCATGGGAGGTTACCCCAGCAGTGCTTTTGGGGCAGCTCTGAGCCTGCAGAGCGGGGATAGGTGTTTTGCCATGTCCTCCCCTGGTGCTAGGTGTGAGGGCCCCGAGGCTGGCCCTGGGAGCCGAAAGCTGGATGTGCTGTAGCGTCAAACAGCAGCCGGGGAGAAGGTGGCTGACCTGCAGAAGGATGCTGTCAATGTTGCTTGCTTTCTTTACAGCTGTGGCTTTTTGCTTTTTACTCTTGGTCCAACACATGTTACTGGGCGACAGAAATTGTCTGTGGCCAGTAATGGAAGGAGGCTTTTCTGTTACTTGTTTCCTGATCACTGGAAACGGCAGAGGACACGTCTCTGTGATGGAAGTGCTCTGGCCCATGTCAATGTCTGCACAGCTGCGGCCTGCTCTGGTGCCCTCTGGCTATGGCCTGGGCAACCTTATGGGTACAGTTACATCCAATGTGCATTTTAAGGTCCAACTTTGCTCAGTCAGGCCTAAGCAGTCCTGGGTGCAGCGTGAGTACAAGGCAGACATCAGACTCCGGCAGTGTCTTTGCATTTTGCCTGGGAGAGAAAATGGAGAGGAAAAGCACCACTTTCAACACAGACCAGCAGACCTGGCTCAGGGCATGAAGTCTGGGGACATTCACATCACCATCTGACCATACCCTAACGCTGTTCAACATGGAGATCTCACCTCTGGCTCAGGAAGTCCTCAAGCCACAGATGTCTTTGTGCTGGGAAAATATTTTCGACAACCATCAGGGTATTGTCCCTACCTCTGGTACACCTAATGGATACACGTGACACCCCAGTGTCTGGATGCAAGCTGTTATGTCCACAAAGGGCATAGCTGTAGGTTTACTGTGGCAGCAGATCCGGTGTAGGAGCTTCCCAGGAGCCACACGGATAAAGGAGCTGACACGGCTGTGAGGACGGTGATCCCAGCACGAGGAGGAGGGACGAGGAGCGTGGGGTGGAGAAGGGATCTGGCACTAACAGCACAGTAACACGGACCCAGAGCCTCCAAAGCTGTGCGGCCCGCGCAGGGCAGCTTTTTTCCCTGCTTATCAAACAGAGAATATGACACCTGTCTGGGGATGCTCCCTCGACTGTTAGCCACCGTCACACACCCTGAGCAGATGTTTCAGGCTGTGCAGCCTAAAAAATTTCCCCATGGACTAGAAAAACAAATCCTTTCTTTCCCCTCCTGCCAAGTGACTTCTTGTTTTCTTTGTTTTAAAGAAAAAAAGGAATTCTTGTTCTTCTGCTGAATAAGATACCTGGTATTCAGCAGCGATTTGTTTGTTCTGGGGGAAGTGGAAAGGGTTCGGGATAAGCTTACTATGTTTTAGTACAATTTAAAATACAAAGGATGCCTCTTCAAAAGCTGTGTACAACCTCTCAGAGAGTGAAGCCAACGCTTTTACATACTACCGCGTGTTTTCCAGGGAGACTGTGTCTATTGTGGCTGCTAGGAGGTCCTTCAGCTAAGGTATGAAATCAGGATTATTTTTAGAAAAATACAGGCTGATGGAGGAGGCAGCATGCGATCAGAGATGCAAATGCCTTTCTTGGCAATGGATCTTGTCTCCTTGGGGCTTAAAGGATATGGCCGTAACAAGACCTTTTTATGCACAAAAACAGGAAAAAATCTGGCTCAGCCTACAGCCTAATTTTCCATGGCACTCTCCTCTTCTCCTTCTATGGTCCAGTTTAATACTCTGTTCAGTGAGCAGCCAGTGCATAGCTCCCTTGGTTTCAGAAGCAAACACTCAAGCAATATTCATTTTTTCAAGTAATTTGCATTTTTTAGGCACTAGTTGGTGGACATCCTAGCAGGTTTCCCTCGGATATTCTCAAATCAGCTTTCTCACAAGGAACAATTCCTCATCTGTCCTTTGACAGAAAAATCTTCCTTACCTATTATTAAAAGTTGCATGCTGAGAGGGTCTCTGCTGTGTGATCACTCACACAAACAGGAAAAAACCAGAATAAGCTAATAAATCCATTAGCTAAAATTGCCAATAAAAGCTCAGAGTCCCCTGGAAAGTCATTCTGAAAGTCTTTCTTCCCATCCATCCAGAAGAAGCCAAACCTGTAAGAAACGAGCCTCTGCTGTACAGTGGGTTAACATTTAACTTCAAAACAAGGCACCAAAACCTAGTCTCTACTTCTAGTATAAATTATAAACCATGTGACTTGTGAACTAATTTCAGACACTAAAAGACTGAATTTTCTCACTGTCAGAAAAAATGCATATTTCCATCGCATGGACAACTGAGCTTTCTTGAGTATCTCTGGAGGCTAATTCGCTCCAAATTTCTGTTATAAGTTTGGTTCAGGCAAACAGTTTAGACATAGCCGACACTTAACTAGCTCCTAAGCCTTCCCAAATCCGAACCTGTACGGTGGCCACGCTCAAAAAGATTTGGTCACTGCCTGTGCACTATAGCTTGGAGACCGTTCAGATTTCCATTCCTACCTATGTCACCGGTTAAGGCAACAAACCCGCTTTTTTTCAGACACAAATGCTCCTTTCAAAGCTAAACTTGAACATCCCATCTAGACAACATACAACAGGCCCAGCAACTTCAAGCACCCTTCTTTGCAGTTTGAGATGCTACATCATTCAAATGTCCTGAAGAGCAACGGATTCACCCTGCCTCATTACAAAGGACCTACAGGTTTGAAAACAGGTCTCGTGGCAAGCTATTTTCACACTGAAAATCCTGTTTTCAGCCTTTTCCTGTTTGTCAGTTTGGCCCAAAGATTCAAGCACTAGCAACACAGGGGAAAACGCAATCCCCAAAGAAAATGCAGCCCAAACAGAAACTTGCCATTCAAACGCAGCACTGAATTGCAAAAAGAAACAAGCTGGAAAACAATGCAAAGTCAAATATGATGTGCTTGCTGTTTCTCTCAAATACATTTTTCTGCAGAAGCTGAAGTTTTGCTGGCCATATATAAACTATACATAATGGCAGAGTAATACATTGATACACACTAGCCAAATCCCATTTAAGCTTAAAGCTCCTCCAAGTGTCAGCAGGAGCTGATGTCAGACTGCTTTATCTGTCGGAGGCTTTTTTAATAGGTAAGTTGGAAAGTAGGCAAACAATACCATTTTTATCCTCAACTACGCAAAATCAAGAGTAACTTTTACTTCTACACGCAGAAGTGGAACTTCAGGTGTACAAAATATTCACCTGACTTCAACAAATCTAAAAGATTGCCCTTTCAGAAGGATCCAGGGGAAACATCTTGGTATAAATTACAGTGTTTTTCTTCCTGGCAACACCTGAAAATAGATCTCTGAGGGGGAGTGAAAACTGGGGTGTCTCATGAAGATGTTGCCTCCAGACTTTTGTTAGCTACATCTTTCATTCTGGTCTTAACCTACAGAGTCCTAGGTTTAATATAACTGCATTTTCCAATCCAAACCTAAAATTAAAACTGCTGTTACCAAACCATATGTATGGGTTTTGTGCACTGCATGGCAGTTCTAAAGGAAAGCCTGTCATACATCCACTATACGGTCTCTGATACCACAAAAACTTTCCATGAAATGCCATTTGGGACACTAGTAAATGGTATATCCATTTAATTTAGTAAGAATAGCAAGAAGACAAAAATCAATAACAGCATTTCACTGTCACTGGTCTCCATGATCAATGCAGTAGCAAGTGTGGGGTGAGTCCTGTGTCTGGTTTGTTCTGCTTCCTTTGCAAGCTGGGCCCTGGCAAACATGCTGGACACGCAGAGGGCACGTGAAGTTTCGTATATACACGGTGGCAGGGGGAACACAAAGCGCTCAGGTAATGCCCCACGGCTGGGGAACGCCTGAACGCGCCAGGTCACCCTGTAGAGAGTAGCCTAAACCTAAGGCCAAGAAGATTGATATACTCAGATACTGACAATGCTTTTACCCCATCTGCTAAACCAAGTCTCTATCATTTCTCTGTAACAAATATCTAGATGGAAAGTCTCAATTGGTATTTTAGATGGTGACTCTTTCCTGCCTGCAGGAAGAAAGACGTACAGCAGTACGCAGCAAGCACTAAATCAAGAGGTTCCCTTGCTTTTGGCCCTTGTGTGTTCTTCACGTTCTTTGTAGAGTTCTGCTCTGCTCACTTGTCCATGCTTTCTTTGTGACCTTGAGCAACAATTTGGTTTATGATGGAACAGTGCAAAGAGTGGTTAAGTTGACACTTTAGCGTTAACTTCTGATTTCGTGAAGGTTACTTTTGATTCCCATCATTCCCATACACAGAGAGCCTCTCACTTTATCTGAAGAGCCGCGTCCTCCCTGCCTGTTCCTTTGCTTTGCCCTTTGGCAGGCGAGACACCCTAAAATAATCCAACGGACGGAAACACAGTTGCTTTTACAAGCACAATACTTCATTATACATTTGTTTTGAAAACAGTTTCCAGAGCCTAGAGTATGTCAGCAAAAGCCAAAGAAGGAGTGTTGATGTTGTTACAAGGTCAGCTCTTCAGAGACAGTAGGCAGCAACGTTGGCACGCTGTCAAACTATCACCATGGCAAAGATGGCAGCTCACAGGCAGTGATTCAGCTGCTTTGACAATACCAAGGCTCCAGCTAAATGTGAAGAGAAGTTACTCATGCTCCCTCGCACACACACATACACACACACTCGCACGCACGCTACCTTGGGAGTTTCTTAATGTCTTTTGATGTTTTTTTTTGTAAATGAAGTCGCGGGGTTTAAGAAGAAATAGAAGCGATATGCTTAATGCTGACAGACCACAGTGAAAGCTCTTTCTCCCATACACATACATTGCGTGCATATGTACCCATACCTGCGCAGACACACACCTCCTATGGACAGTACATTATTATAAACAAGTTTTTCCTTTAGCAGTTGAAAGAGTGAAACCTGATTCTCAAAAGCCTTCCTTCGTGTGTATACCATGTCCAGCCTCCTCTCCCCGTAGTGTAACGGCTCGGGCACCTCCGGCTGCGGGGACCAGGCGGCAGCAGCCTTCCCCGGCGAGAGCCAGCCGGCGCGGGGGCTTCTCAGGGGCTACGCACGGGCGGACAGTTCAGCCCCCACCATCACCACCATGTAACTGCTCAGTCCTGCTCCCCTTCTGCTCTGTGGGGCACGTATCTTGGCTTCTCCCTTCTGCTCAGTTGCCAATGTTTTTACGACAGTAATACTAGTTTAATCTGGAAACCTCTTTTACACGTACCTTGTCTCTTGCTCGTATACAATGAACATTTGCATCTGTAATGTTAACAATGCCATTTACTATACCTTGAATATATCCCTGTACTCCATACAACATCAGAAAACTCTTATTGATGGGGGGAGATGCTTAGAGGCTGTGCATAAATTGCAAGTCCTCTTAAAACTACAATGACTAACAGGCTTTTTGGGAGCTGCTCTGTAAAAATGTACGAAGTTCACTTGAGTTTTTTTACCGGGATGTTTCACTATGAAGTCACTGCTTTTGTTTAATTTTGAGGGTCTGGGAGGACAATTTAAAATATACACGAATGAAAAAACAGCTCCAATAAACACTGCAGGGTTGTTAGGAGACAATGCCAGCACAATTTGCTCTGAACTATAAACTTTGCTTTGCTATACAAGGTACTTTGTTCTTAGTTTTGATATTAAAAAAAAACCTTTTGTATCTGTGCATGCCCTGCAGCCACATCCTCACTCCATGTTAGGGCAAGAACAGGGTGTGCATCAGCTGCCTCCTCTCTCTGCCTTGGCCCGTACCCAGCACCTTGTGGCTTTTCCAGAGGGAAGGAAGCCCAGTGCGGGGAGCGTCCGTGCACCCTCACCAGGCCCCAGCTGGGACCAGGTAGGGAGGACTCAAGCCTCGATTGACCAGCCAAGACGTGTTCCTACAAGCAAAATAATTCAGCATTGCTGCTTGGGCAGGTTTTTCCCCAGGAAAGGCAGAGGGGTGGCTGCTCACCCCTATGGTGGTGCACGTGCGAGGGCCAGGACCACGACAGCTCTGTAGCTCACGGGGTGATGGGCAAGCCCTTGCCAGCCAAGCACACAGGGTGCAGTGGAGGCTGTGCTGTCTCCTCGCCCAGAGGAGTCTACCCAAGGAAGGATTTTTCCCTTTGAAGCAGAATCATGATCTGACTGATCAGCCCCTGGGGGAGTGCAGGTCCCCCCTGCTCTCTCCCTGCTGTGGCCCTTAGACTCTGCAGTGGGTACACTGTGGGAAGCAGGAGGATGCAGACACCTGGCTGCTCATAAAACAGAGACATTAATAGGGTTTTCCGAGCAGTTGTTAATTCCAGGAAGTCTCCTCATTTTCCTAAGAAGAGCTGTTAAAAGAGGAAGATCAAAAAATATTCAGCCTTTTGAAACATAAGGATTTCTTTCTGAAAGTACTGGGGTCTTCGAATGCTTCGGGGTTCTTGGGAACAAATCACTGTCTAATAACGATAAGCATCTCTGTGTGCTTATCCAACTGACAGGACACAGAAAGCTGAAATTTGGCACAAAGTTCTCCTGCCCCAACAGTTTTGCATGGCTCACTGCAAGTCTCCATCCTTTGCAATCGGAGGTCATGTAGCCATGCCCTCACAGCCTTATTGCTTCTTTATCCTTTGGTGCTTTTGAACAGAACAGACTGCAGACAAGCACATCGCAGCCGAGAGCTGTGCCGGTCTGTCTACCTTCTCCCCTTCCTCCTCGGGATGTCTCTCCACCCAGACTTGGACCTCTTCAGATCAGCCAGGGCGGGTTGCAGGAACGTCTCGGTTTGCTCAGGTAGAAGCAGCACCGGAGGAGAGGCAGAAAGCCAAGTTCGCTTCCACACTTGGCTGTTTTTTCCAAAGGAGAGATTATCGTTTTTTTTTTCCCCTTTCAAAAATATACTTGTCAAGGGAATAATAGTGGAAAATGAAAGACAGAAGCTCTGTTTGTGTGCGTGTGATCAGGTATGATTACAGAGAGGAAAGACAAATGTACCTTCAGCGAGTACAAGGGCCACTGTCAGAGCTACAGGAAAGGGGGAAGCATTTGCCCATTAGGGGACTACAGAAAAGGCAGGAGAGAAAAGAAGTAAGGCAGGCAGTGTTTTCAAAAGGAGAACGTACATATGGATGTGGGAGTCTAATTTTAACCACACATGTATGAAAAGTTTGGCCCAGCTCCCAAACTCTTCTGAGCGGGAGCAGTTGTTTAGGATTCCCTTTCCTGGCAGGTGTGTAGGCTGCTCCCTCTCCTCCGCAGCAGGGTCCAAATAAACACTCCCAGTTCTTCTCAAGGGGAAAAGAGACACACAAAGGAGAAGCTCGCCGTGCGGCAGAGAGGCGTTGGTTCCCCTCCGGCAGTGAAAACAGACATCAATCAACACTCTCGGTTTGCTGGCGGGGGGGGTTTCCATCCCCCCGCCATTGCTGCTCCTCAAGCAGGTGGCCAGGTCTGGAGGAAGCCTTACTTCCCGTCACCCACACGCACACCGCTCGGCACAGGGATGCCAGTAATTTTCTTTTATGAGGGTGGGAAGCAATTACTAACTCCTTGAGCTAGGGAAGAGTCTCTGAGAGGCATGACTTCTTCCTTGCTAGCATTGCCATATGCTGCCTTTTACTTCAGCAAACTGCAAATGCACAAAAAAAGGACGTTTCTTTTTTTTTTTTTAACCCGATACCTATTTAGCCCAGCTATGCTGCTGAACACGGGCTCTTTACAAGCAACAACGTTAGGCCTCTGTTATTATTCTTACTGGTCTTAGGCTTTAAAATAGGAGCAGCCCATGCCTTAATGAGGGGAAAACATACTACAAATAACTAGAAATTACACAGCCCAGACGCAGACCTTCTCCTTTTGTTATCATTAGGCATCAGTCTGAAGATTGGTAGAAATGTGTTTGCTAAAAATTGATAATCACTGACTTCCTGCTTTATTTTTAATACAAGCTTTGCAGACTGCCTTACCCATTCGGGAAGACGATAGCTCTCCTTTCATTGCTGCTGACACTGTTCTGCTACCTCACAGGAAAGAAAAGCAAGGGAAAGAAGAGCAGTCTCACAAGGAGGTTAAGATGCATCAGAGATGTTTGTTGACCCACGAGTGCTGGATGAGAGCTACGAGTGTTGACCAGCAACATCTTGCAATCCCATTCATTACCCAACTGCTGGAAAATGAAGTATCATAAATATTTCACTGATTTTCAGGAACTTAAAGCACGAGCCATGGTACTGAAGTTCAGAGACCAGGGAGGAGTGGAGAAGGAAATGTAAGAGAAGTCTTTTTCAGCACCAGCTATAAATGAGTAGCTCATCCCATCTCTGCTTAGAGATTTAAGGCCCAGTCACAGCAATACTATTAAAATCCTGGATGAAAGTATTCCTTTACAAAAATTTAAGTAAATGAACTGCGTATAATTTAACGGGAGCCAAAATCAAAGCAAGTGGCAACAAAAGCAACTCTGCAATAAAAATCTGAAAATGCTTATGACTTCCTGAAAGCAAAACGCACCCCATTATACACTGTGAATCACAAATCACTGCCAGCAGCAGAAAGTATTTTAACACTCTACTGACTTTGGAGTTTGGAACCAGTTCTACATAAAATTTTACAGGGGAAAAACAATTTCAGCAATTCCCCTTTGTAAAAATAAATTTTCGCAGGCAGGCAAGTCTTGGGTTAACTAGCTCCAAGACTGCAGATCCTGCTTCAGTGAGAACATTTTCAGAGATGAGATATAAAGGAACACTAAATAACTCTTCCCTTGCAAGCTAAAAATAAAACACGTGAATTCCTGCTTCCTTTCAAGATGCTAAAACGAGCCTTCAAACAGTTACTTGAGACAGTCTTTCACTGGTTCGTGCTACAACCCATCCTTCCCTCCAATTTATTTTCTGTCTGTTCTTGGCAATTGCTAGAGAAAGTTCAAAAAAAGACTGGCCTGGGTATTGGTCCCCTACAGAAAATATGATCCCTCTCAACTCAACAAATAACTCTTGCTACACTTGTTATATTACTGGACACAGAAAGGACACTCAGCTCTCGACCTCTGGCGCACACTTTGCCCGTGCCCCAGCACCTTACACCGGCAAGGCTTCCCTCCCTCCCCACCCTGCTCTCCACACACATCCAGGACAGGAGTTGCTATGTGATCCAACACATCCCACATCCAAAAAGGCAAGGGCAGTCCCCACCACACATTTTGCAGTGCCCAGAGCTGTATACTGCCCTGCGCAACCAGTCCCGGCAACTCCTTACGGCAATTAGCCTACACCAGATATGTCTGTCCCCACCAGTAAAATCTTATTTGTATGCAAAATAGTCTTTCAAAGCTGTTTCCAGCATGGCCATGTAGCTGAGGGTGGCTTCTTTGTGCTGAAATACTGCAGGGGAGTCTCCTGATCGTTTGCATTGATTCAAGGAGCATCTGCCTGCCAGGCCCGGGGCGGTGAGGAGAGCTGGAGGCAGCTGGGGGTTTGCCTTGGCTGATCGCTGCCAAACGAGCAGGATCCGGCCTGAAAGGAAGCGAATAAACCAGGCTGCGATCAAAGTGTTTTGAAATCTCAGCTAGGAGATCTCCTCCGTTCACGGTGGGAATGGCGGACGAGGATGAGGATGAGGAGGAGGTCAAGGCAAGGTAAGAGCTTTGGCGTATCTACCCAGGTGTGTGATGGAGGAAGAGCCAGGCCACCGCACAGCCCTGCCAGCCCCACGGGGATGGATCCAGCTCCCGGGGCGGCTCAGGGAGCCGAGGTACAGATTTATGAGGAGGTAGAGGTGCCGTGTGTATGCTCCAAGGAGATAAACCTCGGTACCCTCCTGATTCATAGGCAAGGTAGTAAGAAGCTTTCCGGGGCTGAACACTGGTCAGAGATGATTTTCCTCAATCACCTATTTTGTCTTTTAAAAGCACTCTGTCAAGACAAAAGGCTGAATTACAAAAAACCCTTATTTGTGTTTTTCAAAGATGTCAGGTTACTTAAGGGACCAATTAATTCAGCTTTTCACACTGAATATGCAACTAACCTGGTCCGTTTAACCCCTAAGACCGCTTAAGCGTATATAACGCTGTGCTACAGCCCCAAACCCTAGCCTATAAAAATCCTTTAAGTTTATGTTAAAAATGAACAAAAAAATTATTTTCATTTGCAATTGGTTAAGAATTGGAAAAAAAAAAACCAAACTGGCCCTTCTAAGGTCTTTAATATTCTAAGCTTTACCACCTAACAGTAACAGCAATAATGAATTCATAAACATAACAACAACAATAAACCTTTGGGCTTACTGGCCATAACTTCAAAGCCACTTGCAAATATTATGGAAAACCAAACTGCACCAAGAGTCAAACTGTAACAGGAGGTACAGAATATCCACCTCTCCCATCTTCTCAGTAACTACTTTGTAGCCAACCTTTGGCTTTTTTCTGGTGCATTAGAATAAATACGACTTTCATCACCTATAAAAGTATTTTTCTCCCAAATTCCCCTCACTAATAACTTCCGTTAGAATGATAGTCTTAACATTTCTTTTTAGATTTAGTCCCTGTGCATTAATTCTTTCCACTGCCACACAGTGAAGAATGAGATCTGCAGATGAATATTTTTCATCAATTGCTTTCTTATCTTGCAAGATGTATGAAGGGCCATGCACTAAGATATTAGTGAATGAGGATACCGGATAGATATCTTCTACTTCAAGGAATCTTGAGAAGGAAATATGATGTTTAGGAAATGCATTTGAACACTTCTTTACTAGGCAGAGTTAATTACCTGGACAAAGTAAAGCACATGCCTATGTGTTTACAAGACCATTGGTGAGAACAAGAGAGAAACAGTAACCTACACCACTATGGGTACCCTGGTGTTACAGAAGAATTCAGTAATGGTTGGACAAAACAAAGAACTACATTGCCTTTTTCAAGGACTACACAAACACATTTCACAATTTCATTTTTTTTACACTTTTTTCCCCTCTCCTTTTTTTTTTTTCCTGCTAGTTTTCAGGAGTGTGTCTCAGTCTCCACAGCAAACTAGGTCTCTCTCCAAAGTTCAGTGGTGTCCAGTCTGGGGCTAAAGGTACACCAGGAAAGAAACAAAACAATGGGAGAAATAGTCTAAGATTAAATTAGATCTATCTAAGACTCATTAAGTTTCACAAAAATCCTAAATGCAGTGCATTCCGCCAAATAATTTAGTCTTCAAGAGTTAATTAACTATTTCTTAAAGAAGAAGATGAAGTTTCATATAAAAACCCTTACATTCCCACATCTCCAAAACAATTAACTTGGCTAATTCTGTCGGGGATAGCAGCAAAAATAACACAATTTCTATCTCAATCATAACAATGTACATACATTTTTCCAGTCTGAGCTCTTACTCTCTGGGGAGTGAGGGGGTGGGGGGTGTGTGTGTCCCCCATTTGGCCTTACTAGCAATTAGGCAGATTGGGCAATGACTCCAATGCCGTTACAAATGAAATGCTGAGGACACCAACAGGGCTTGGTGGTCAGTAGTTCCATGACATGGGACAACAGTGGAAAGCAACTACAATGGTTAAATGCATGATGACCTGCATGAAATTACGGAAGAATTTATTACTATCTGGGAAAGTCTGGCAATTCCCTGGAAGCAAATCAGCCCTCCAGAAAGCAAGCAGTTTGTGTAATTCTCCGGTGACTCTCAGGTTCAATACGCTGGAGCAGAACAGGGCAGACCTGGTGAGTTGGTTACTAACGGTGGTCATCAGAGACAAAACTTAGGAAGAGAATCCCTCCTATCGAAGGGCATCGGGTGAAAAGGAGACACTGGACTCTTCCCTCTAGACCTTCGATTTAAAACAAACAAATAAGGACCAGAAGTAACATTCCGGAGGGAAGGCCTTTTTTTTTTCTTTTTGAACTATATTTTTATAGAAAGGAGAAAGCACTTCTTCATTACCTAGGGTCCACAGGACTTTTCCTACTTGTTAAAACCACTGAGGTGGGCTGTTGGATAATGTCCACATCTCCCACTATCAGCTAACCCATACAGCCACACACCGTAGTCAGAGAATGCAGATCCAAGGCTTCCTAAGGAGAGATTTTGGGTTTTAATCAACTTTCTTGGCAACTATAAGGAATGGAAAAAAGAAGTAGTCCAACTCTAGTGGTTAACATCCGTGTTCAGGTGGCTGCTCTCATGGGAAGGGGAGCAGCCTCATGGGGACGGCTGTGACTGAGCTGTCACAGACTCGCAGGGTGGCTGGGGTTGGCAGGGACCTCTGGAAGTCGTCTCCTCCAACCCCCTGCCCAAAAAGGGCCATCCTGAGCCGCCTGCCCAGGACTATGCATGTCCTACCCAGGAACTGCTCAGCTCTGGCTAGCATGATAGCGCTACATTTACAAAACCATTCTCAGGGTAAACTTTAAAAGCAGGGAATTTGTAAATGCAAGGATAAATAGCAACACTAAAAAAAAGAGTCAAACCGATCTTCAAAGTTGAGTTTTTAAGTAAACCAGCCATTCCACAGTGCCGCAGTTCTGCTACATGGCTCTGCATGGACGCAACAAAAAGCTGAAAGGTTAATTCTTGCTTTTGAAAAAAAAATCTTGCTATTGAAGTTAAGTAACAGTTGAACCACAGAGAACCCAGGAAACAGGGCAGTCTATTTAGAGCATTAACCACATTTTGTTTACTGCTTAGGATGAATTCATCACGCAAACGGTCCAAAGTGAGATCCTGGCAGGCTCCAAACGTGCTTGGACAGGCTGAGGCCAGAGACATTCTACATCCATATTAGGCTGTGGATCAAGTCCTGAGCTGGATTCAACAGCTCTGCTTTGCCCGAGACTTCAAAAACCCAACGATGACAATCTACATGCAATATCATCGCTATCAGAACATCTTAAAACGCATTTGATCACACTATGGGAGCACTAGCTATAGAAGTATGAAACTACAAACACTGGACTGGAAACCAAAGCTCCCACATCACAAAACTGAAGGAAGATGAGCGGAAGGACTCTTGTCCCTAAGGAACATGAAAATGTTTGCAAATTAAACTAGAAACTTTAGCCCAAAGCATGAATCTAATATATACGTCAAATCAAATTTTTGATTTATGCTAAGGAAACTACAGAACTAGACTGCTTATTCAGCACAGAATTTATTTCTAAGAAAAGAAGTAAATCTACTTAAAAATGTTACTATGTTTATTGTTATTGTCAGACTGCAGAGTGCTCAGCAGTTTCAGCTGGCCTACGCAGCAATGGGGGTTTTTTTGCCCCATGCCTTTGGATATTGTGGATAACATCAGTGAATCAGGTAGAAACAGAATAATGGGCAGTTCTAGCACATTTAAGCTTGCCCACAATGCCCATGACTATGGCATTCAAATACAGCTACTTTAACAAGTTGGGCAACCAGCAAACAGATCTTCACATAACAGTTAGAAACGGATACAAATTTTATGCACTTAATTTTAAGAGTTTGTGTGGAATTAATTGTCTGCCTAGTATTGTGCACATGAACAGATGTTTCCTTTATAGCCACAATTAGGAAAAGTTTCCTCTGTAAAGGACTCAGAGCTGTGCAGTACCGGTCCTTTAGTCCACCTCCTGACTGTCACTCCTCTTGCACCTACATACAAGCACATCCCGACACAATTTGGATCAATTTGGACTGATGCTGACAATCCCTGGAAGCTCAGTATCATTCTGAAACCAAATTTTCCCATCCAGATTGGTTAGCTATTTGCACGCATGCACCAGTAATATCTGGCTTCTCTGGGACAGCACAGCTACATGTTGCTACTTAAACCACGGTAACATCACCATGGTATGTGTACTGAGGTACCAATAAAAGGTACCAATACAAATAATTCTTTGTCAACGGAGAAAACAGAATGTCAGATATAGAGGAATTCTGAAAAAAAATAATGTCAGAAATTAGGGCACCAGTGATTTACTGCAGCCCACTAACTATAGTGCTGGGCCCAGGAGACAAACCTTTTTGTATCCAATGGCAAGATTTCCCCACAAAATATTTTCATCACGTTTGAAAGCAAATGGGTAATGTCTCTTGAAAAACCCTGCTGATAGTAAGATCCTGCCCAGCAGAAGACAAGCTAGTCAAGCTGGGCTCTGGCATTTCCCAGGGCAGATTTGTTCCAACTTAACTTGGGAGCTGTTAGGGAGGCAGCTTGCCCAGAGTTATTGAATAATCTATTACAGCGTGCAACGGGGTTCATAACCAATGTCTCGCAACACGATGGAGAGTGACAGCAACCAAACCACTGCTTCTTTATTTGGTTCCATCTCCCTAAGACTATGTCTGTATTAGAAAGTAAAACTGGGCACAGGAAGGCTCCTGGGAACTGGAGTTGTTGCCTACACTGCTACAGCATTACAGCAGTCCCTGGCACGGTTTTGGCCCCAAACAGCCCTCCTTCCTCCAAAAGGCTCCCAGGGACAGTTTGGGAGTTTCCAGGGGCCAGAGACATCTCGAGCAGGCTCTTTGCTTGTGGCCACCCCGCTCCGGAGACCAAGTTCAGTGCTAGGGACACGTGCTGTGCCATACCAGTTTGTCTCAGTGCCAGAGGCATCGCTGTGCTGTGTTTACCGGAACAGACGTGGCCTCGGTATCTCAGTCAGTGAGATATTAGTATGTTGAGCTAGATACATATATATTTTCAGCTAGGTATATGAATCTCGATGCCAGAGCTCTTTCCAAAATTATGTAAAATTGACACATTGCTTAGAAAAGTTCAAGTTTCAAAATCAGCCTTTTCCCTCTAAAATAATAATAATGGTCATCAGACCAGCTGATTTATCTGAAAGAACTGCAACTTTCCTTGCAGTCTTAAATACATGCCCTCCATAGCCCTAAGTGAGAATCCTGACAGAGGTTGCTCAGACCTAAGGCTACTTTGACAAAGATCATACCCTTTATACTCGCTGCTCTGTGCTAATTTTTTTAAAAATGAGATGCACACTAAGGTGCTCTCAGCAACCAGAATCTGACCCAATTAGGGCAAACTCTGACTCTCTTGTCTAGCAATGACCATATGCTTGGAGCAAGAAATAAAGACAGAAACCATCCCTGCCCAAGAAATTACCATGCTCTGAGATACACACAAACAAAACTCTTTGGCAAGCCTAGACAATGCATAAACAGAACTCATAAAAAGCTGCTGTGCCTCCTAAGAGGTACTTCAGTTTTAATAGTTTCTCTAAGAATCAATATTTTATGTTCAAGTATCCTTAATTCCAAATAGAGGTTATTAAATGAATAGAGTTGGTACTAAGGCAGGAAAAATCCTAGGATCGTATGAAAACAAAGACGTTCTCAAAAATATTAGCTTCTGTTCCTGAGTGTAGAAGGACTGACAGTACCACATCCTTCTAGCTAGAAAGAAAAACTCAAACAACCCAGTATTTTTCAGAGTAGTTGTTTTGGTATATGTTGTGCTGCCTATTAACTGATGACATTAGCAAGAGAGCTTTTTGTGAATGAGCCGTATCTATTTCTTCGTGCAGTGCCTACAATGTTTTTTCTGTTCTGCTGCGTAAGGTGCAAATTCCTGGGATATGCAGCACATCTCATGGTATCACGTATCCTGTGAACTACATATTTTATCTCAGAGCAGGAGTTTTACTTCCTTTAGCACACAGCCAGAGGCAAAGTTTCATCTCCAAAACTATGTTTAACGTCAGTAGAGCGAGCTCACTTGAGCTGACATCCTAAATCCACTTCCCAGCTCATCATCCAAATGGGTTTGTTGTTTAAAGGCCACTTGATTCATATGACTGGAGAGTAACTGTCACAGATTTTTACTTGCAATTATACAGCCAAGATTTTAAATCTTTTTGGAATCTAGGACTTTTTTTGTTTTCCTTTCTTTTAAGCTTTTGTTTCTAGCCCCATTTGTACACAGAAATCTGAATTTTGTTTGCAAACAAAATGCTGTGGTGTGGCTCTGCTCAGAGCATCTGGTAAGCGGCAGGAGTGCAACAGCAAAATCGTGCCTGTGCTCTGCCCTCCCATTTCCCTCTCCGGCCCCCAGCAAACACGGCACCTTCCTCGCCCATCTGCTGCTTCTCATCACGGACACAGAGAGATTCGTATCTCTGCCGCTCTTTTTTGTAAAGAAGCCGCCTATATGCTGTATTATATTTCAGACACCAAAGTGATCACTGCTAGTCTAGGCTTATGCCAACAGCTACGTCAGTTTTGGGGTAAGCACTGGCAACCTCAGCACCATACAAGCAGAGAAGATGACTTTGGCACCCAGCCTGGTCTGCACAGCAGTTATTTCTGTACACACGAAACCACTTGCAACAGCAATATAAGCTCACAGTTGCTTGTATCTGCACATCAGTTCATTCAGTTCAGCATCTTTCCTTTTTGTAACATGAAGTTCACAATTTTCCTGCATCATCTAAAACCTGGGAAATACATTCATCCATGGAGTTACTCTCAGTCTTAATTAAAGTATTTTTGTCTGAGCAGCTGGTAATCCATTTATTCAGGTAGGAAAGCCCAGAGCGTATTTAAATAATGACTGAGTTCAGTATAGCCTTCTGAACCCCTTAATATGACACTATACCAAGGCCTGTGGCTTAACACACAAATTACAGCATGTGAAATGGACTGCTTCCTTGAAGAGGTCAGGAAGGCAACATTTGTCGGGAATAAATTGCTGGGATGTGGGATTTCTTCTTTTTATTTATTTCCAAACATGTATTTCCCATAGTGGGAAAATCTGCCTTGCATTAATAAAAGGCCACACCTTTAATAAACCACTTAACTACGGGTTTTATTTCTTTTTTAAGTTGTCCAGTGGATGAATTATTTTATAATTTTGGAAATTGTTTGTAGAGGTAGAGTCATTGAGATGTATTCATACCCTCTCCGTGTTCTTTATGCCTTGGTTAGAATATTTCTCATCCAGCACTCAAGAAACCTGAGGTCCAGTGAGGTGCAAGGCAGAAGCCAGCACAGAAAATCTTGTGAAAGAGATCAGAAAAAATCCCAAAGTCTTTTTATTACAGATAACTGGGGGAGGACTTGTTGATTTGTGTATCTCTTTAAGATGTCACCACTCTCATTTGCCAGAATTTTGTTCATGTTTTCAACAGGTACAAGTTGGCTTTGTAAAAAACAGTATTTCTTGCCAACTTTGCCTATTATTTATCCTTAAACCATTACTACCAGAGAGGAAACTGGAGCAGGAGCAGTGAGTCTGGAAGCAGGAAAGGACTATATAAATAAGATCTTTTGAGGGGAAAGTGATCTCACAGCGTTATAAATTGCAAAGTTATTTTCCATGATAAAGAATTTATTTAGGCAGACATAAGAGGATTGGGGAATCAATAGAGAAATGTATCCAAAAGTATTATGTAGCTCAGTAAAAAATATTAACTCTTTGCTCCCCCCATCATGTTCACATTGTTCTCAAGCAAACCTATTCATGTGGATAAAATACAGTAAGCACGGGGCATTTAATAAGCGGGAAAAAACATTCATCTGACCACCCTGAACAAAACAGAAATGGAATCAAAAGGCTCTTCCTGAAGAAAAGGGAGATTGCTAAAAGAGAACGGCAACAACAAAAAAATGCAGGCATGAAGAGAGGTGTAATCCTAACATCAGACACACTGATGACAGCAGCATTATCTTCTACTCAATACCGGCCAATGCTCCATAACCAAGGTTTCCAAATGTTCATGTATTTATTTTTCTTCTGTTTGGTTTTTTCCCTCTGAGATCTGTTTAGCTAAGGGTTGGATGTATGGTAGAAACTCAGAAGTTTTGAAAAGCACTTCTTTATAAACCAAAATGGAAATGAACTTTGAATGTAAGCCACTTTCTTCCCCCTGAGACAGTGCTGCCCAAGAACAAGAAGGGTTCCTCTCCGCCTCTCTGCCTGTCCTGCCGGAGAGCTGCCAGAAGTGTACATGCCACACACAGGTGTACATGCTATGCATACCTCACGTGGGTAACACGTGGAAGCCCAAAGTACTTGGGGATCCTCGATCAAGGTTGTTTTGAGTGCTAAGCAGCATAACTACTACAAAGAACTATAGGTTCTGTCACCTTTAGTCAGCAAAATGAGGACAATGCTACATAATACGCAGAATTATTCCAGAGGAATTAGACAACAAGGATGTTACGTGTGTGTTTGCCTTAGCAGCCTCAGCATTTAAGAGACAGGAGATATCAAAGTTCAGGCTGCCTGTGAAACTGCAGCATTGCCCTCGGTGTGTGTAAGACCCATGAGTAGAGTCTCTGACTCCTCGGTCCATGTGTCTTTCCACAACCACCTCCCCACTCACTGCACCGCTCGGTTGTCAACCAGACACCGGAGCTCTGCGTCTCCCGAAGCCATGTGAAAACAAACACAGCAGAAAGCTTGCCAGGTGCTCACGGACCAAGGAACGACTCGGGTGCTATGAGCAGGCATGGAGGCTCTCCAGCTCATGCACCATCAAAGATCTACACCTGCAGCCAGTTCTCAGCACGGGTAAGCTACTCTGGATTTATTTTCCCCTGAGAACTACTGTGTAGGCCAAATGTGGGCAGATTTGCACAGGGACAAATAACAGGAGTATTGCTCACGCAAAGGTCATGTGCTCTGCTGAAGTTTACATCCTTGCTCCAAAGTACGAGAATACTAAAGCACATCAAAGGAAGTATCTGAGGTTTTCTTCTAAGGTGAAGACAACAACTTATTTTTATGCTAGCCTTGTTCTCAGTCTTACTGAATCACTCGAGCTGAAATATTCCAAAAATACTCAGGCTGAAGAAAACAGTTGATCTGCAAAGTTTCAGCTCGAATGTTAAAAGTTTCACAAGTTCCCTGAAAATCAGGGTACTGTAACAGGAACAGCCAGGCAACTTTCCTAACTGGTGGTGCTACCCACCACAGTCAGGATTTCAGGTGCCTTGTTTATCACAGACTACATTATCAACTACTCTCCAGTGAGCTGAAAATAAGCAGAAAAATAAAGAGAGGAGGGAAGCAGAAAGGAGGCAGAGCTGCCAGTTGAACTCAGACGAGCCCAGAAAAACTCTTCTGTGGCCAGTCTGGGCAGTGAGAGACAGCAAAGGACAGTTTCTTGTGTCTGCCATGGTCCTACAAAGCTGTATCAGACACATGCACATGCACATCGCTCCGATACACAACATGGATAGTCTGCACCTCTCCCAAGGTCATGTGCCTGAAACCCACAGGCAGTCAGACTGCTGCTTAAATGCAAGTGGAGCCACGCAGGCTGCTGAGATAAAATTATCACAGTCATATTTCAGCAGATGAAAAAGAAACCTGAGATGCGTGCTTGGATTAGATGCAAGAAAAAGGATACCTGGATGAGCAATAGGCAATCCTATTTGTGTGCCAAAAGGAAAACTGGAGCAGGTTTCACACAAACCGACCTTCAGAGAAAGAGGAGCAAAACAATTCCTTCTTCCGAGGCAGTAAACGAGCATTTCTAGAGCCATGCGACAACAGCGTGGTCAGGACTGTACCTCAGATCTATCTGTGGGACTATGAGGAGCTCTCAGTACTGAAGTTTCCTTTCCTAATTCACCGGACAAATTCAAAGTGTTTCTGCAATGACATATGTAGGGCACAAAAGATCACACCTAGGAGCCAATCTCTGAACATGCGGTTTGCAGTTCTCAGAACAACTCCAATGAAGTGAAAACTGATAGAGGTTTAACAGCTTGACTTTTTATTTTCTGCTAACTCCAAAATTAAAAAGAACAAGCAAGTAGCTTGCAACACGTTCTTAGCTGCTTCAATGCAGTTGTGTGTGTGTGTGTGTGTGCGAGCTCTAACGAAAAGGCAAAGTTTTAGAATTTTTAAGTGTCCATTGTGTAAGAAATAGCGGGTATTACAGAAATTTTAGTATCCTCAGGCAGGGAAAGACTAGATTTAGAATTGCAATAATGTATTTCATTTCCTGGGGTCATAAAGTTAAGCTATAAAGTTCTCACGTCACGTCAAGAGAACTCCTGGCACACCAGAAACTCTTTACTTCACAATGAATTAAGAGTCAGATAGAGCTGTCATTTGGAAGATTATAATACCAATGTCCTACTCAATAATCATACTTGCACAGGACGTTGCTTTTAAATTTGTAAGTGGGTTTTTGCACCTCTTACCTTTAGTAATGCGCGATCCTATCTTTGGACTGTCTGTTACACTAATATGAAGTGACACTTCTTCACCAAGGGTTCAAATTTTAGTTGACCTTCCATTCTGCCCTGGACGGGTGAATGAATCGGACTGTCAATTTTGTAATAACTAGTCGAATTTTACTTTTAATAAGATTTCCAGGGGAGATTATTTTCCAAGTAGTTCTACCCATCAATTTTCTATAGGGTCAGAAGAACTGTTGTTCTGGATCATGAATTGCATATGACAGCATAAAAGAAGGATAAATCACAAGTACAACATTTGATAAATAGGAGACAAAAGATAAGGAGTTCACCTTTAATGAACAGTTGAACTGGGAGTACTAAGGTTTGGCGCTGAAAGCAAAACACAAGAAACTTGGTAAAGAGAGCTACACTTGAATAGTGTGATTGCCATGTACGCTTTCCATGGATTTAATTCAGAGTTAGAGCTGCTCAGCGTCTCTGAAAATCAGACACAAAGGGTAATACTGTATTTACAGCTATGGAAAGTATATGTGTGCAACGCACTGTCTTCCACCACCAACATTTCTAGACCATGAAACAGGGTTAATTTATGAACAAAAAATGAATGAATTTATGAATGGAAAAGCCATTAGGGGAGAAGGGTGTCAGAAAGGTAAGCATTTCTTCTCCTAACCCTCAGACAGTCCGATCTCCTTTGGGGTTTGACCCCATGAGGCAGGCTAAAGCACAAAGCAGTCTTGTGATACCTTCATTTTGGTCTCTGTCAAAGACCATCTCCCCTCCCTGACCCACAACCACACGCATCCAGTTCATTCAAGATTGCTGCTGGCCAGGTGAAAATAGAGGGAATGGTGGTGTTCTCATTGCTTCTCGACCAGAGAGGCTGTGAAGGGCACACATGTACAGCACCTCGGTCTACAGAGGGGTCACAGAAAAGGGAGAAACAAAAGAATTGCTACAGATTGGTCTGGAAACACAGAGCATGAACCATCTGGGTTTTGCACCACAATGGGGCTCAGGATGGCATCAAAGCCAAAAAAGATTTGGTTTAAATTGTAAAGCTCTCATGGTATCATCATGCTGGTGCGACAGTTTTAGCAAAGTCTCACTAGACAAACCTAGATCTAAATATGGCTGTCACTTTAAACACTGCTACAGGAATCACAACTGGTGTATTTTCCAGTATGAGGAGTGGAAGGGACTTAGGTGGGAACCAACTATTCATTACATGGACTTTTCTTCCTAGGAGAACTGCAATCTCTTTTTCCCAAACTTTAGCATTTAAAAAAGAAGGTAATTCACAAGTGCTAACTCTGTTCTCTCCTACTGCTTTTGCCACCTCCTGCAGTATTGGGAAAACCTCGTTCTTCATTTGAAAGCTAAGTTATCGGCCGTGGCTACTAATTCCCCAAACCATCTCTCCTTTCCGATTTGTTGCCTACATCAACAAGGGAATTTGAAGTGACCCAGACTGTACCTCCATTCTACTAATGTGGTGCAAAGTTGCTTCAAAACATCTGCAGTTCTGCAGCTGGTCCTTTCCCTTGCTCAGTTTTCACTCCAAAGCAAGGGAGCTGAGGGAGAGATGCCCAGGGAAGGAGAGTGATGCTCTGCATCTCTGCCCAGTGCTGACAGGTCTCTTAATGATAATAATAATAATGATAACAATAATAATCCGGCTCCAAAATGATTACGCAATAGCTCAGCTAGATTTATCGAAGTTTCGTTCATTTGTGAAATCTGCTTACAACGACCGCAGACGCTGACTGTGAAAGTGTCTAAGCAGGCAAAGCCCTTGCCCATGAGGAGTTCTGTTGAAACGAAGAAGCACCAAGCACACTGTGAACTTCCCTTAAAGACAAAAGCTTGTAGAAATGGGTCCAAAATATATACTCCCATATGTTTACAGAGGCATACACATATATGTACGTATGTGTATATAGACATGCATACATATATACTCACACGCTACAGGTACCTTAACCTGGAGTCACCCAAACTAGTATATTTGAGCCTTTCCTTTTCGAATCTGTGACAAGAGCACGATGATGGAAACTTAAGAAAGTTTCAAAAGCCCACAAACATCTTCAGTGAAAAGGCTTTTCACATCACCTTTGTACTCAATGTACAGTACTAAAACAAAAAAATCATTTTAATAGCTGACTCCTTATCAATGATTAATGTATTGTATGGCACGTAAGTGCTCTCCTGTTTCTAGGAACTTCTAGTTGGGTAATATTCTCATTTATGATTCATACGCATGTTCTTTTATAATTACAGTGAAATAACAGTTTCTGGGGAAGTGGTTTTTAAAAGTATGTCGGGTACTAGAGGAGAAGATCAAAGTATAATAAAATTTACATGGAAGCAAAAATCGTGCATGAATAACGACACCAGCTTTAACAATGGACTGAATAAACACATGTAATTCTAAACTGGATGGACTGAATTTTTCATCCCAGCAATTAATCGCGGAAGGCTACATTCAAATGAACGTGCTGAGCAGATAAGCTTGCACGTATCACCATAACTATTTGCTTCAAAAATATATGCATATATGTGCTTGGGTTCCCATTGGCAGGGAAACCCTCCCTCCAGATGCCAACACAGATCTTTACACACAGTGTCTGGGATCCTATAAACAGAGTAAACACACGTGTAAAAGCAGCCTCAGCAAATAGTAATGACTAAACCAGGCAGCCTTTATTTCAGTGAGCAGAGAGGCGGCCAGAGCAGCTGGAATGCCTTCCAGTTCATGTCCCAGCATTATCAAGAAGCAGAAAACAACAGCTAAATGTGTCAAATATGGCACATCAGGATCTAGTCACCTGTTGTTTCGCTTTAGCGAGGGAAGACATTGAGGCAGTGGCTGGGAATGACATTTTGCTTGGCTGTTTGAAATAAAAAGGAAATACTTTCCGTAAGCATGAGGTAAGCAGAGCACTGAACAACTCTGACAGCGGATCACCCCCAAGTTCAAGCAAAATTCCTCATAGCGACTGCAGCACTTCTGCTACTGCCCATGTAACCCTGGTAGGGACTCTGAATCTCACCTGTCAGTGCTAAAAACTACAAAATAAATGGGTTTCCAGCTTAGCCATCTGCATTTGGAACCAAACTGTGCAGCTGCAGGGCTCTGGCATTTATCTTACTAAAAGTAAATTGTAAGTGCAGCGATCAGCCCGTGAGCAGCAGTCTTTGTGGAATTACTCGATCACCCAGACTGATCACAGAACACAGGTTAGCTCACTGCATCCCAAGTATCAAAGACAAATAAAAACCACAGAGGACAGCACAAGTCTGACTTAAACAATTGAGGCAATGAGCACAGAACAAAACATGCCATAAACAGGTATTTTTCCCAGAAAATTACATAGCTAGAACAAAAACTATAGATTTGTTCAGAATAAAAGAAATGCAGCAAATAACGTATTTTACCTATACAAAGTTTATTTTTGAGTAATTGTATTGAAATGCAATGCTTTGAAGGCAACATTGAAATATCACAACACTCCTTTAATACAGAACTATATGGATCTTATCTTGCCAAAATAAGCTAGAGAATAGAGAAATCTTTGCAGCTTAAATTGCTCTGAGATTTCTGTATAGCTTCCTTGCAGGAATACTAACCCGCAATGTAATGTGAAAAAAGTAGCAACAGGGAGTTTCAGACTGAATGTCTGTCTTCCTTTGCAGGTGAACAGAAAGCTCCATGACTTGTGTCCAAATATTTCGAAAGCGTTAGTACAAGGCAGTGATAGGTATTAAGGACACCTCCTACCCTCCCCAATTGCATGAACTATCAGATTTAAAAAAGAAACCTTTTTTTTCCTGCCTGCTGTGGTATTTATTTTCATTCCCCTCAAGAGCAATCTAGTCTTCTATGGGATGTAATGGCACTTCGAAACCTGAGTGTGAAGGCCATGCACTGAATTAACTCAAAGGCTAAAAAATAATGTCAAAAAATCTAGTATCAATATTAATACAGCAGTTCAAAAGGACATAATTATTATGAAGTCTGTGTAATTGTTTGTGTATATGAAGGGCTTCAGAGGGATGGAAAATGTGAAAGATTTTCTCTGATGCTGATTGTAGTAAAATTTGTAATCCTTAGATGTCCTGCAAGGCCCTGCCTGTGGGACCAGTTCCCGTACTAGGAAACGCTATCCTGTCACCGGGAGAGAGAGACAGGCGAGACTCGCCAGCTCCGTGCCGGCTGTGGATGCCAGGAGCCCTGCCAGGTCTCCCTGTGTGTGCCGAGCTGCCACCCACGGCATGCCCGGGGCAGAACCAGGTAGGACCATCCCCACACCCTGCCCTTGGGCTGCACTGGGGAAAAATCCAGAAACACCAGCAAAAAGAGAAACACTGTGCATTCAACAGGTTCCTGGGTCTGGACAGTGGAGGGACCAGGATTGTTGGCAGTGCTGCAAAAAGTACCTGCCATGCTGCTTGCCCCCAGGCTGGGAGATGCGGAGCCTGTTCTCATCATCGCTGTGGGATCGCAGGTAAAGGGTGGCCTGTTCCTGTATTTCTGCCTGCCCTCTCGATGTCCGCTGTCACCCACCCCAAGTGCAGTCAGCAGGATCACCCTCTAACCCTCTCTGCATGCTATGTGACTCCAGTGTTGCCTGGGCTTTCATGCTCTACTGCTATACAGTAAAAACAGTGAAGGTTTTCTGCTGAGACAACAGTCAATACAAAGCACTAACAGAAAGCCCCCAAGCAAAAGCCACCCCCAACAACAAAAGAGAACTCAGGGTGCACAAAACAAGTCTACACTGTTAACAGCATTGTGTGAATAACTTTTTCTACCTCTACCCTCTGTGCGGTAGTACCAAAAGGTTTTCAGAAGCACTCCAAACACCTGAGCCTGACCCTACGAGGCTAAAAATCTTAACAGAAATTGCACATGGAATTCCTTTTCTTTCATAACCTTCAGAAATGCTTTCTTTGGAATCCCCAGTGCTCTCCCATCAAACAATGTGGAGGTGAATAAACGTAGCAAAGAGCAAAGGTATTACGGGGCAGATTCTTCTCCACCTTTCATTGCATTGTACAGCCGCTCGCATCTGTACCACCAGTTCAAAGCTTGAATAGAAACTCTTGTCACTGACAACGACTTTGCACTCTGTATCAAAAAGCTCCCATTCACATTTTCAACAGTATTTTTTTCTCTCCAAGAAGAAAGTTTTCAAACATAAATCATACTTCTCAAAGCCACTGCCAGTACCCAAGCGCTCCCCACGAAGACAGTTAACCGCACCCTACCCGTAGAAACGATGCTCCTCCGATCGCTTGCTCTGTTCCCTGCTTCTTCTGCCTCAGAATGCTCAGATCAGATCCTGCTCCAGAGAAAAAGCAGAGTCAAAAGCTTGGGATACTCAGAGCCCAGTCCTGGAGTCAGGCTGCAGGAGGATCAAGGAGTAGCAGGCTGAAGCAGCATGGAAGGGAGATACATCAAAGTGCACTATCACTCAATCATCACGCACAGGTAATTGAAAGCATCTTAATTTGAAACCACTGGTCACCATCTGGTGATAAAATTAGGAGACCAAGTGAGTTGAAGCAAGTTTGTGCATACTGGGATATTTTACTGGCACTACATAATGAAATCCATTGCCACCTCCATTCATACTGTCACGTCCTTCCCAGTTTAGCAGTTTAATACACTTTGTGTTAGCTTTGTCTCTCTCCTTCGCTTCAATGACAATCTGCTTTCACCGTTCCAACAGACTGCATCGCACACACACAAAACCTTCCAATTCAAGACACTTCTAACATGAAAGGAAGTTAAGTGCAAAAGAGAGTAGCTGAGACTTACAAAGTTGTGCTAGTCCTAAAAACGGGCACAGAAGATAGTCATTGGGATGAATATGTTAAGCAAGGCAGAATTAAAGGCTTAAAAAATACAGGACTCTGGTTCTCTCCCTACTTCACAACTCTTACATGTGTATTTATGAATCCTGGGACAGCAGCAAAATTAGGCCTAGCTGACCTTTAAAAGAATGAATAATTTCCTAACATGGCAAGATGTTTTAAATATATGTAACAGCTTTAAACACCCAAAGTGCTCTGCTTCCAATTATTTTGCTACATATGACATATTTGAGGAAAATGTATACGATACCTTTAATTTGTTAATTACCAGCTGGCTCCTACCACACATTATTAAGCTACTATGGCAGTGACTAATGCCTCTGACAATACTAAATTACCAACAACATCTTGTGGAGGAATGTGACCTGAGTAGCCTAGAAAGGACTAGCTGCAGGTGTTTATTTTCAGATAAAGACGGTTTATTAACCCAGGATTAAGACAACAAACATTAAATACCGCATGCATAAGTCCTGAGGAGGGGGGCTGCACCCCAACCCTGCACGCTGCCATGCCCCATGGCCGGGGTAACCCCGACACCTGCGTCTCACCCTGTTTGCTCACGGGATGGGTGTGGAGAAGCAACAGCACCCAGGATTTCTCTCCGGCAGTGTTTTAGATGCTGTGGGCTGTGCAGCCGTGGTCCCCTGTTCGGTGACTTTGGTAGGGGCGATGGGTGTGCAGAGGCAGTGCCGTACCATGCACCGATGTTCGGGACTCCTCCACCTCCAGCCCAGGGGTCCCAAAGGCCGCGCACCCACGCTCGCGCCGTGTCAGAGGCTCGGTGTCAGTGTGTCAGTGCAAGCTTGCACACCCAAAAAGGGCCAGGCTCTACACCATCCTTTTGTGGATTTCAGTAATTTCCTGACGTGGAGCATGCGAAAATCCTGCTAAAGGGAGTGCAGGCTGCAGCCATTCCCTTCAGCGTGCAAAGGGCAGGGCTGCTCAGCTGCTAGGGATGCCAGGCAGGGGGTCTGGGGGTCTCGGAGATGACAGGGACTTTGCATCAGGGAAGATGAAGATGAAGGAAACGTGACTGCCCATGAAAGGTTCCTCTGCACCGCTGCAGCCCAGGCACAGCCCTTTTCCTCTCATCTCTGAATACAAGTCTTTTTTTTTTTTTTATTCCCCCTTTTTTTCAGTCAAAGCACTTTCTGCCAAATTGATTAGATTAATAACTTTATCGCTTGGATAGGAACTTACACATCTTAGCACTAAGTGTGGGAAATAACGTTATTCTCCTTTCCAAATCCTCCTGGAGTGGTTAGGAAAGCCAGTCTTCTCTTGCACAGTTGCATTATAAAATTGCTGAACAAACCTATTCTGCTGTAACGGGAAGGGACACATTTTCTGTAAGTAGGTCAATGAATACATGATGTTGTGAGGATGAAACTGTTTTCCTCCACCCTCTTCCCCCTAATGGCAGTTTCAAATCATTCCAATTTAATTATGTTTCTAGTGTTAGCTATAATAACAACATTGCAAGGTTATTAACAACTGACATATTGGTGGTCCTAAAGTTGGGGGTTTGTGCTGCCTTGAGGGCTTATTCTAGCCTCAGGTATACACATGCAATTCCTACACAGGGCTCATCATTACACAGGTAAGAAAAGAAACGGGATATGAAACGCAACAACACATTATAAGGCACAGAATTTTAACTCTCAGCTCTCAGATTCACATTGAGTTTTTACACCAATGTGATCGCTTTTTAAGGACGAAATTCTGACTATCATCTACCCTAAAACTAAAGTCGCTACACCGTGAACAGTGAACTTGCTCTGAATCAATACTGGCATAAACAAAGCCAGAGTATTTTCAATGGAACTATTCCAGTTCATAGCACCTGGAGACTCCTCTGCATGCAATTCATCAGGAGGGATTAACCAGTAGCCGGAGAAACATTTAACTTGCAGTTATAGCTATCTGAATACTAAATGCAAATTAAAGGCCACTGGCAATAAAAAAATACATTTTGGCGGAGAACCTCCTCCCTCAAAAACAGAAAAAGGGAAAAAACTATGTTACACTGAAGAGAATACAGAATGCCTACGGTCTTACCAAATGAAATTTTAAAAACCAACATGGGTACTGCTTTTTTACTGACTGTCTCCCTCTACTTTAGAACAGATGGTGTAAATTAGTTTTGTTGGCATTATCTGAAAAAAGGAAAAATTAATTAATTCACCTCACGTAATGCCTGTTGTAAACTCTCACTCACCCACACAAGCTCTCCAAAGGCTCCCTTCTGCAACCAAATGTTTGCCATAGCAAAGGTTACACGCTCTTACAACCCACTCCTTATGTCCTCATCCTGAAAACAACAGGCCTGCCTAGGACAGTAAAGCTAAGCACACACAAGTGGACACCACTCTGTCCTCAGCATGAAATTTTCACCCTATAAAAACCCATGACTTCAAAGGGGACTCAGATTTCATCCTAAGAATCCAATTACGTGTTTCAAATTTAGGATGGATTGTCAAGTGCCAGCTGACAGAGTGATGTTCCCAAGTATTTCAGGACAATGACACTTGAGCTGAAATGCAAAGCCAGCTGTTTATGCCTTAACCACTTACCTAAGGAACATTTCAAAATGAGGAAATTATATGATGATTAAGTGCCTCTGAACCTCAGCAAAACACATCCCACTCTGCAGAGAGATCTTTCCAACCAGAATTTAGAAAGCATGTCTTTCATTAAGAAAATAATTCCATGTGCAGTATTATCACTGGTTTTACCAAATCATAAGGATGGTAGAAAAGATATGTAATCCACCTCCCACTGTGAGATAAAGTCAGTTACACTTTACTCGTGTTTATTAAAGCCATTCCTAACACCTCCAGCAATGGGAGACTCCACAACCTCCACCGGCAGGGCGTTTCAGGGATAACATTTTCCTAAGGTTTACATCTTCTTTCTTGCTTCACTTTAGACCCATTTCTCTTTGTCTATGGGCACAGAAAAGAGATGATTGGCCTTCTTGCAACAGCCTGTTCTGGGCTATCTGTGCTTGAAAAACTGCGCTCACCAACACGGAGGTTACTCCCTGCAGGCTGTACTCCCATACACATCCCAGTATCATGCTTTTCTTTTTCTCCTCCCTATTGTGCAACAGCTCCACATTGCCAGTTCACGTTCAACTGGAGATCCACCATAACCTCTACCCTTTTCTGAAGAGCTGCTGTCTCATCAGTTGAACAACTGGTTCCCCAGCCCATAGTGGTGTCAAGAGCTACCAGTACGAAGCCCAGTGAACCCTTCAGAGATACCCACCACCACTGCCACCTTCGGTGTGCCGGGGCAGCCAAGCCTGCCCTTGTGATGCTGCCTCACAAAAGGTACCAAGTTGTGTGTAGTTCTCAATTAGCACGCAGTGAAAAATACTGCAAACTCAGCAAGGACTAGGCCAGTATTTGCAAAATCTTCCCCTGTTTCTATTTGCCTGCTCTGTCTGCTGGGGACACGGTGGAAAAACAATAAGGACTATTTATTCAAAGGCTGAGATATCTAATTTTACTTCCTTGCTCTATATTGAGCCTGTCAGTATATGTAGGCATGCCTAGCACAAGCCCAAGCAGTCATCTACAATGGTGTACAACAGAAAAAGGATAGGACTAATGATCTGTGAAATAGGTATGGCCAGACCTGGCTAGGCTGAGGTTGCTGTCCGGCAAAGCTTGGTTTCCCTTGGACATAACACAATGGATGACTTATTTAGTACTTTACATGCACAGTTACAAAAGCTGAGGCTTTGTGCACAAGGAATTTATTTCCACTTTCAGGAAAAGTGAGTGGCCTGAAAAATTATCAGTCTATTTACTTACGTTATGCCTTTTTCATAGAGAATGCACATTTTCAGTGTGAGTGGATATTACACAGTGTAACCGCAAAGATTTGGCCCATTCAGTTCAAGTTACCACCAGGTTATGAGTAACTGTGCGTGACTCTCAGCTGACACCGATTCACCTTGCAGTGAAAATGCACCATCCTGTGAAGAGTTCACCTAAGCCTGGGAACTATTTTTTTAAAAAAGACTTTAAGCCCTAGCACTTTTAATTCTATTTAGGAATACATCACCAGATTTAATGTAGATTAAGAACTTACATTTGCTTGGATTCTTTTCAACTAACCGCTATCTAATTTATTTATTTAGCTGTATGATTTCTGAGTTTGTATTTACTGTCTCCTAGTCTCACATAATTGCTTCTTGCCACCATCATTTTGGCAAGTTTCCTCTGCTTACACCCACTTCCTACTGTAAAACTTTTTTCAGTTGCTCCGCTAAATTTTATGCTTGACCTGAAATTCTACATACCAGAAATTGGAGTCAAGTTGAATGTATTATTTATACATTTTCAGCAATTTCCAAAGCTAAAGTTACTGAAAATAAATAGTTCTACCTATGCTGAAAGAGATCTTTTATCATTCTTTTGCTGAGAAGTATTCATTCCTCCATGCTTTCACACAGAAACTTGAAATCTGGCAGGCAGGTACAACTGCTATCTTTCTGCCGCTACCAGCAAACAGCCATTGAACTTATTAACAAAAGGCTTATTTCGTCCCCCTCCAAGGATGGATCACAGGGAGTTGCAGAGCTTAAGAGTGCAAGCGATTGCCTCTTGGTGGTGACTTCTGGTTTGGACTGACATGGGTCTATGGGAGACGTGCTCAGGGGGCTTCCTGCAAGCCACACATCATTTCTTGTATTTGAAAATGTGTCCCCTCCAGAAATTTCCTCTCTAACTGAGACTCTGTAGGCAAGCGGAGGAGATGGAGCAAGGACTTTTGCTGAATTACCACTTCTGGACGTGCTGCCAGACTGTCCTGGTTGCTGTGACTATGAATGTGTTCGATCGGTCAGTCAAAAATTCATCCAGCTCTATGGCCGGAATTAGAGGGAAGATGACTTGAAGGTTGGGATGAAGAGCATTACCAACGGGCCTGGCATGTGGCAGAGAGAAGCGGTAAGCCAAGATGCAGAACAGGTTGTAGGGGAACTAACGTTATAGATGGCATTACCAGAAGTGGGTTTTTTTAAAAGAAAAACATGACCTGGTTACAGAATAGCCTGGCAGAGTACATGGCTCGACTCTCAGCTGCGTTCAGCGCTCCTTGCATTCCTGTACCAGCATAATACAATTTGTACCTGCATTAAACTGATGTGATTTATTTTCCCTAATAAGACATGCAAAACCATCAAACTTTTGAGGACAAAAACAAAACCACAAAATACTTTGCATTTTGTTTGATGTGTTTGGAAACACATTTGTTTGTGTATATTCAAAGAAAAGTGAAATATTTGTAATTGTAATAGCAACTAAAAATACACATCAAATACCAAGATAAATGCTTTCAAACTTGGATCTATGTTGTGCCTTTTTTCCTAGGTTCCAGTCTGCAAAAGACTGGCCAGCTCTCCTAGATTAAATTTAATTTCTCAGGTAGGTGAGGAAGCTTTGAGTTACACAAATTAGTTAGGATTCCATGTTAAAAGAGTGGTAGGATTTCAGAATTATCAACTAAAAGTTAGAAAATGTTTGAATCAATGTGTTGCCTTTGTAATTTAATGCATTTCTTTAGACGTAAAGTTAGTCATTCTGAAGTCAATTTATTGGAAAAAACAATGATCTAAAACCAGGTAACGGATTATATTTCCATACCACACAAATGATATAGTAGCTCTCTTAATCCAATATAAATGAGTTGTGTACAAAAAAAAAAAGGGAGGGGATAGAAATACGTGATAGCCAAACTATCATTGCTTTGTCAATCTGGAAAGAATCAAAAGCGTTTCCTGCTCTTGATCCAAGGACAATGTCACATTAAGAATGAACACAGACTGAAAAGGTAGTAATTACTAGAAAGCATATACTCTCGTTAAACAGGTTTTTTTAAAATTGTAGCAGGAAAGCCTAAGATTACTAACTAATTCTATCTGCAGCTGTTATTTGGTAATGAGTACTCAAGGACAACTTCACCCCAAGCATGTTCTTCTGTGCTTTGCTTGTGCTTACTTTCATTATGTTTAAAAGAACTACTCACAAGTTGTCAATAAATTGTTTTTAAAGCCTACTTGCTCACAGACTTCTCTGTCTCTGCTTCATTTTTCTCTCTCTTTTTTTTTTTTTTTGAGGTTCCACTGAGTGCAAATGTTCTTACAAATTTACAAGGAGGTATTTCATACCAGAGTAGTCTTACCCTTACAAAAGATATAAAAGAAAATAAGAATGCAGCACTTAGGTACCACTTTTCATCCCTTGATCTCAGAGCACTTCAGAGAAATGAGCAAGTATTAGCGTCACTGCTCTCAGAAAAGGGTACGCCAAGCCCCTGCATGACTTGTCAAAGATCACAGAAGCCGACTTCTTCCCTCCATTGCCCTGGGGAAGGTTACGTTCAGCGAACAGCTACCGCCATGCCAACAAATAAATTAATAAATAAAGATTCATTATTTCCACCGCTTTGCTGTCTCTTCTTTATCACTCAGAGTATAATCTCCAATTCCGCTTTTATAGCCAAATGCAGCAAGAGGCCACGCAATTGGTTCAGACAGAGGAAAGGTACAGTAACACTTGGCTTCCTGTAATACCCCCCTGCCAGGGAGGATGGTTTTCACGAGACTATTAGGTATTAGGCAGTCTCTCAACCACCACAGCTGCAATTAGATGCATTTTTAAGCATCCTATTAGTGGGAAGTATCACTATGTTTCCAGGTAAAGTCACTTCATATAGTGATAATTAGCTCAGGAAGTACTTTATTCCCTGATACGCCAGGAGCTGGAATCAATAGTAAGTGCAGGAGGTCCGACGCCGCTCGGACTGGCAACTTCCCTGGGTTTTCCCCTCGTGGACTCAGAGGTGATAACATGGCTGCATAGGACATCATAATTGCACTAGTTTTGGGTGTGGGTGCTTTGGGTCTTCTTATTTTACAGAATCACAAAATGACAGAATTGAGGCTTCCTACAGCGTGCTGCGTTGTATAAAGCATTGACTGTCATACCCTGCCAAAACAAATTAGCTGCTGTCGCTGGGAGCAGATTCTTCAGGACCCAAAGGAAACTGTATCACTGCGAGCTTTTAAGCTCAGAAAAATGCCAGCACGTTGTCAGGGAACCTTGGGGAAACAGTCCTTAAACTCTTTACCAACCGGTTCCTGATGACATTCCTATTTTCTTACTTATGGCAGACTGATCGCTGCAAAAAAGCTTGAAGATGAGGCTAGAAACAAGGATTTACAAAGGAAAAAAAGATCATGGCAGAAAGAAAGAATATGGGAACCATATACAATAACTGTAAAGTCTAGCAAAGAAGGATTTTAACACCCATAAGCATACCCCTGTCACTGGTTTTAGCAGGGTTTACAAAGAAAGAAGTGTAGGATTTATCAAAGGAAAAAAATGTTGCAAACCCATTTTCACCTCAGAAAGGATGATTTTTCCAAACTCTCATGACAAAGTCACTTAATGCTAACAGAAAGGGAGGGACCATGACCTGCCTGCTCCAGAAGCAGACATGTTACTAGCCGTGACGAAGCAGGGCTTGTCCCTAAGTGACACCGAACAGTCAGCTCTTCAGAGCAGGAAAGTGCAGCACACGCTAGTGATGAACACTGTACCAGCATCAGAGCAGCACCTCAACCACTCACACAGTACCCAAAACCAGGTGGTACCAATGCTTCAGCTGCAGGCCTGTGCTCCCCTCGTCAACCCTCTGTCCCCCTGCTTGATCTCCCTGAAGACCGGGGCCTCCGTGATCTCTCCCATCCCCTCTGTTCCAGCAGCTCCATCTCCCCCTGTGTGGGGTTAGTGGGGGTCCCGGGAAAGGGGAAGGAGGGAGAGGGGAGGCTGCAGTGAGGTAAGAAGTCCAGGAGATCAAGGAGAAGAGGGTGTCACCACCGCCAGCAACATCTTGTTACAAAAACTTTTAAGGAAAAGAGGTCTCCCTCTCTCTCCTTCCTCCCTCCCCGCTTCCCAACAAATCCCAATCACCTGAGCAGCACAGGGCTAGTGGGGGAGAAGGGGACGGGGAGAGGACAGAGGGGTCCCAGCCTCTAGGTCCTGCCCTGACAAAGCTACGACAACCTTACTGAAAAGCCTCAGCAGTATCGCACGGCTGTGTGGTACCATCATCACCGAACACAGGTGGTACGATAGTCACCCTAACCATGCAAAATTCACCCTAACAGCTGGCCAAGGGGTTTCTGTTTCAGGAAACATGCCAACATTATAATAATATATAAACTATATCAAATACAGCAAGATTTTCTATGGGAAAATACCAGTTTATTGAAGATTTTCCATTTACTGCTAGGACAATTGGAAGATGTTATTGCAGGTGCATTAGATGCACCAGAATGTATTTTTTAAAGTCAATCCAACACCACACTGTAGTTCTTACCCTGGGAGTTCCCTGTTCCTGGGTCAGATCCTCGTTCCCTTCCAGGAATGAGGTTTTTCAGGCAGCTTCACTTCCCAGAATACAAAGCAGGTTTCCTTGTGACAAAGTTCTCCAGTGCCTCTTGGACATTTAATTATGGGAGAAGGGTCTCAGATAATGAAATGGGAACATCATGCTCCTGAACTATAACTTCTGAACAGCAATACACTGTGGTAGGGAAATGCAATTTAATTTTGAACTGAGTCAGGAATTTCCCATGGAACATTAATTCTATTTTCTGCTCACCTCTGAATGTCAGTCTATTTTTCTCTTTCAGTTTAGGAAGCTTATAAAAGGTGCAGCGAAATTCTACCTCCATATCTGTGGATTCCTCCTCCCTCCCACCCTTTGCCATAGCCCTGGGGAGGGTGCATCTGAAAACAGAAGCCTATTGTGCCAACCCTTATCAGAAGCGATGCCTAGCCCAAGGAACTGCTATCTAGATACCTAATGCAGAAAAGTAATGAAGGTATTTCCACCCCCCTCACGTTTGCAGGGGCCCTGAGAGCTCCCACAACTTGCCTGAAGCTGCGCAGGATCCTGTGCAAGAGCCAGAAACTAACCACAGCTTTACTAAGCCCCACTGCAAGTTTTTACTCATCTTGACACATGTTGTCGCAAAGCTCTTCCACTTCAATAGCAAAACAAGTATTATAGCGATACCTTAATGTAAGTAACTGTTGGTCTGGAAATTCAGCCTGGGACTGAAGTGTTTTGCTAGTCTGAGCTAATTAAAAGAACATCCAACCAGTACAAACTATAAGAGAACTGGCTTAATGTCATTTCTCACTCCTGCAGTTGTTTTTTTTCCAGATCTACCTTCAAGGTTATATATATACCCTTCTTCTCCATCCTCTACATTTAACCATGCAGAAAACACCTCACAGCAGATTTGCTTACCCAAATAAACCCAGATGTTTGCAAAATTCAGGTAAGCTGGTCAATAGGGATGAACTCGATCAAATGGAAGAAAGATAACAAAACATACCAGATGCATCATCTTTCCTTCAAAAAGAGGAAACATTCCTATTTTGGTTCACTCAGATCCACGTATTTTGCAAGGCACAGACTGCCATTACATGAGTCTCTTCGGCACTGATAACTATAACGAAAAATGTTAGGCGTTTCTGTTACCCGCAGACAGCACCTACTTCCTACGGTTATTACGGGCAGCACTAACACGTCAGGAATTCTGAGTATGTTTGGGTGAACTGCCACCAAATCCAAAGTTAGGAGCTCCTCTACTACGAGCGTAAAACACGTCTGCCCAGAATATATGGTAAAAACGATGCTGGCATTTAGGTGATTCTCATTCAAAGCACAGATTCAGATGCAAGTCTCGCAATGTAAGTTCTTGCTATATAACAAATACTACATCTAACTTCCCACCGAGTTTATGATATTTCAAAATCCTTTTGGCCATACCAACACCACAACTTCACCAGAAATATCTGAGAAATAGCCTGAAAAAAATCACTGATCAATGAAGTGATGTAACTGCTAGACATTGAAATTACTTCTGATAAGTTGTAGAAACAACATGATAGCCTGAATCTTCTTTTTACTTACAAACTCACTATTTAAGTGAGGACTATCAGGGGAATGTGCACATTTTTTTAATTACTGCTAGAAGGACTTTGTTCAGAGAAAACAAGAGGACCAAAATGTTAAAAAAAAAAAACACCAAAAAACCCAAATGCCAAGTAAAAGCATTATTTGGGAACAAACAAACAAAAATGTTAAATTTAATTAACCCTGTGTTGTGATCAAATTCACACATGAGGAAATAGCAGGTAAGTGAAACCATGGCCAAACAAGCAAGCAAACATTGATTACATCCTCTCTAATGTGGAAAATAACTCACTTTTCAACTGTGTAACAACAAGCAGCATTTCAAACAGCATATCCCACTAAGGAAGAGCAAAGGTATATACCAAATTCAGCTGACAGGAAAACAGCACTCAGAACTGCAATGGTAAGATTATTAAAGCCCAAAACTCCTAGGTACGCCAAGACAAGTTACCTTGTGAGTTAACACTTCGGTGAAGAATAAAGTTCAAATAATCTGTATGGAGAAAACAGGGGCGAATAAATCACACGGGGAAAGCATTACTTAAACATCTACCTCATCCTACAGGAACTGCTGAGTGCTCTGAAAGCAGAAGCAAAGCCCAGAGGAACCACCCTAGCAAATGTACGCAAAGGCAAGCTTCCTACTTACCCTACAGTATGCACCATGATCTTTTTTGCCACCTTAGTAATTCCAAAGAATCCAGAAGGATGTTACTTTTAAGGGAATATTAGAGTCGTTAAAGGAGACAGAGGCAAGCTGACAAGCAGAGCTTTGCGAGAAGCCAGGCGGAGAGGCATGAATTTAAACCCTGGCTCAAGATGCTGTGTATTCTGCGTCTATCTTTAACTTCTAAACGATTTGGTTTCACATTCCTCTGAAGTCCTGCTGGCAGATGCCTTTGCAGAGCTTTACCAATCGCAGGCACCCGGGCCCCCTCCCCTTCTCCCTGCCTCTCCCC
>NW_009607731.1:0-2579 GCF_000690535.1 Cariama cristata
CTGCCCTTTTGCGGGGCAAGGGCCCCCTCTGCTGCCTTCCTCGCGGAAGTTGGTTTCCGGCGAAAAATGGGCTTTTTCGGCGCTCTTGGACACGGCGGTGGTGTTTTAGAGCGCATATTAAAGCCTAGCATCGCTCCCGCTGGAGGGGTGCCGAAAGGAAGGTTTGGTGTCTCTTCTTTTCAGCAAAGCTGTGTGGGAGGAAAGAGGTAACCAGGTCACTTCACAAGCGTTTTTGTCCACCTGTGCCCGTTGCTACCTGGCCATGCCACAATCTCATGTTATGTCACATGAGATAACTGGTCATTTTTCTCCCTCTTGCTGCTGCTGCCAATGCCTGGATAGAAAAATACCGTAGAGCACTAGTCCCGTACCTGTAGGACAGTCTCTTATCTTAGCCAGTGCTGTCAAAAAGTGGGCAGATTTACAGCCCTTATTTATGATGATAGCAGTAAGCCAATATACCATACAATCAATACACAATCAATTTTCATATCTGGAGGCAGACAGAAGAGCAAAACTCAGCAGTCATCTTCTCAGCCCTGCAGTGACAAATGACTGTGTGGCAGTTCTGCTTATAAAACACTCTTGGTGGATCATGTAAAAGATCAGGTCATCTACTTCATGCATGAGAAGGGGCACTGGTTGTACTACAATCAAAGTAAGGCAATTCTGGGCCAGTCTGCCTCCCCTGTTTTGATTGTGGCTGTATTTACTTATCAAGTAACATAGCTTCTCACTGAACCTCCTTGCTGTTCTGTTGTCCTTTGACAAGTTTATCTGCTTTCAGTCTCGGCCTGGGCATCTCATTGCTCATTGCTACAGTCAAGAAAGCCAAAGAAAATTATGTAAGAGCTCAGATAAGCTCTTACCAAGTATTGGGATTGCAGCTGCTTCTCACTTTAACTCTTTGATTTTACCGGTCTGATGGGCAGCTGCAGACAGCCTCTGCTGTAGGAAGGGGTTGAGCTCAGAAACCAACAGGAAGCAGAAGTCCATAATACCAAATAGCAAAAGTGGAGACAATCCAAATTTGGATCAAGTAAAAATCATCACCTTACAGATTACCCTCACCTTCCTGCCTCCTAGGATCTACTTGAGATGTTCTCTGGCTTTTTCCCAGTGTTTCATTTAAGCTTGATGCACTCATAAAACTACAGTAAGTGTAACTGGAGGGACAGCCTCATCTGAATAAAGGTAAGCCAAACAGGCTTGTGAAGGCTTGTGGTCAGTGCCCAAGCAGTAGCAGAGCTGAGGAGCTGTTGTGAGAGAAGTTGTTACTACTCCCATGTCTTTTTCAGGTATCAATGAAAGAAAAAAGATGCTATAGATCAGATTAGCTATGGTAAATGCCTGGGTTATCATGTTGTGTTGTGAAAAACAGCCTTAAGAATACCATGCTCGTCCAAGCTGATTTCTCTATAACAAGTGGACACGCACTGATTATTCTGGCTAGCAGAAGAAATCAAGTCAAGACACCACATTTTCCTCTGCCTAGCTAAAAAAGCTGCTGTGCTGCCTGACAGGGGAATGGTCTTTTCCAAAGAATGTTTTTTCTCTGTCATAGACAATAAAAACCATCTGCTTCTACTGAGATCCTTTGTGGCTGTCATTTTGTAATAGGTTTGGTTCTATGTTTTAAAGTGCTCTGATAAAGGTGGCAAATTTGAGTGTCATTTGACCCCAAAAAAGTCTGAAAGCAGAAAAGCAAGTGCATCTCCATCAGAGGCCAGTGGATATTTCAAAATAAAACAACTTCTCAAAATATGTGCCAAATGCTGTTTCAGAGACCTGTTCAGACTTGTTTCTAGAAGTGCTCTCAGCTGTCACTCACACTAGGGACAAGTACTCATGTGGCACCACCCCTCAGTGCCTTGTCGTCATCATTTCAAGGTCATCTCTGCCAATTTGTTTCTTTTCCTGCAGTTCTGCTTTGCACTTTCTTTTCTGACATTGAGTTTTGTATTTGTCAGTGCATAAATAGAACCGGGATTGTGAAAATATTCTGCTTGGCAGCCAGGCTTGGCAGTTCCAATCAATTAGGACCATTAGTCATGATGCGATGGAGAAGGCAGCCCAGGCCCAGGGTGTATAAATGTTCTCAGGGCCCAAAAATTCTCTTGGCAGCCTGAGCCTCAAGTGATTCAGTCTGCTTAAATTACTCTGTTTTCCAGCGTTCCTGTGCTGGTCTAGTGTGGTTTGCCTCATTCTTCTGGGGTGAGTGAGACTTCAAGCACTGTTTCTGCAATGCTGACAGAGCATCTACTTATCTTGGGTCCTGAGGGTGAGCAGCAGGGGTAGGGAAGGTGGTTGACACATCTCTAGTGAACAGTTCCTGTGGATATGGATGGGCAGCCGGAGGTGTTTGATGGGAGAGCAGCTGCGGAATGGCCCAGCTTCCTTCATCCGTGCTGTGGTTATGGTCAGTCTTCACAAAAGTAATGAAGGTAACACTTACAGCTTAACTTCATCAACCCTGCTCAGGTTCTACAGTGAAGTATTGTCCAGCCCAGCCAACACGTGGAGAAAAGCCCGATAGGAAATACATTAAAACAAAGAAACACTGGTGGCGGTTCAGGCAA
>NW_009607731.1:2610-26513 GCF_000690535.1 Cariama cristata
TCCTTTCCCTCTGATTAATCACTGAATAATTCCTAGCACTGATTTTAGGGACGTGTAACGTGCCAGTGCAACGTCTGCTAAATTAATATTGGCTGTTTCTCTGAATCGTGCTGACGTCTACCACACAAGTGAATTGCAATCAAGATAACTTGCCTACATGTTTGCTTACATGCCTTCTACAGATTCAGTCACAAGGAAAAAAGTTGTTTCTAACAGCTGTCTGCCCACAGCTGGGGCAGCACATACATACATTGCAACACTGTGTTATATTAGTTCATCTCAGCTGTGGCACAGAGCACATGGAGAGACCTGGACCAAAAATAACTACGTTACCACTGCAGCTATAGATTCCTTGGTTTCACTTGGCAGCAGATGCGCCTTGTGAAACACAGGTTCAATTTCTCCCAGGTGGGCTGCTTGATCAGATAGCAGCTCTAGCACCCAGCTTTCAGAAATAGTTCTGGGTGCAGCAGACTGTGGTAGTGATTAAGACAAGGATAGAAGAGCTCAAACTCATCAGCGGACTCAACACAGGGTATAGCTATGAATTTAACATGGACTATGGTCAATGAGAAAAAGAAAGCATTTTTTGTCCCAGCTCTGCCTATGATGCAGTCAGTGGGTACCCATGTGCAGCACAGGCTGTATGCTGAACACACACAGCTGTGTGTGTTACACACACGTAGCAATAGCTGATCCTTTCTATCAGATCTTCAAATGTTGGTTTTGGAAAACCATTCTGCTGGAAATGGTGCTCTGGTTCCAGCAGTAGTCTTACTCTGCTGAATTGATGGTGCAGACGCTGTTCTTGTCAGCAGGTTAATCTCAAGCTATGAGGACAGCCAGACATGACTCTATCCTGATCTTCTCTGCTCCATTTCTCAACCTGATCACTTCAGCCAGCCCTTCTCCAGTTCTCAATATGGTTCCTAGAGTTTCCATGTTCTAACAAGTCCAAGGCCAAAATTATAATCACAGGATCCGGGCAACAGATTCAGATAATCTCTCAGAATAACCTAAATGGGCATCCACCTTATTGGTTGCTAACTGCAGGCTACTTTATAAGCATCTTCTCTTAAAATTCATAACAGACCTCTTCACTGGAGTGACGTATTTTCCCAGTTTTGCTTCTTGCCCCCAAAAAGCATGCTTTAAATGAACATTTTTTTCCTCTGGCACTGTGAGACCTATTTGACTTACTCTTACTTATTTCCTCCTGTGAAGGAATTCTGCTTTGTGTCCTGGTACTTTGACTATTCGTGTTCTTTGTTAGGCCCTCCTTAACCTTTACTAAATCCTGGATTTCTTACTTGCCCAATAAATACATGGGTCTCATTTACCTTTTATGGTAACCAAACCTGAAATTATTGATTACCTGTTTCCTTCAGGACACATTGTTAAACTGCTTCACTTCCAAACCAGAGAAACTGCACACAGCAGAAATTTCCCCTGAAAATGTAAAAAGGTCAATGGTGCATTTGATGACATGAGTACTTATGAAGCCATGTAATTCATCATTTGTTGCTACAGAATTGTTCCTAGGAGGATTAACATTTGCCAATAAATATACCATATCCTGGATTCTGTATGGAGATTTTTGAAGCTACCTTACTAAGTCATTAAGGATGTCCCATGACAACTATGACTAAAATGGGCCAAACCCACCAGGGTTCGGGTTCCCTAGACCAGTGAACCATGTGGGTTAAAGGATGAAGTCATGTCTCATTCATGTACCAATTCTTCAGTGAGACGTTTACAATTAAATAGTTTGCTTGTGACTTGTCTTTTGGGAAGAACTATTACTCTTCTATGAAGACATGGAATTAACCCTTCCTTACCGCCAGAAGGAGAGTAAAGGAGAAAGACCACAAGCGAAGGTAAAGAAGAATTTGAGCAGCAACTAGTGGCTGATGCAGTTTAGATTCCAACAAGAACCATGGAAACCAAAGAAGGTTAGGTTAGGTTAGGTTAGCAGGTTCCTATTATTATTGAATTGTAACTTATTTTTTAAATCAAAAGACCAAATAAAAGGAATAAAACTAATTTTTGGAAGTTGGCCTTTCATAGGAAGGGCTCGTGTGTTCTACTTTCATGCTGTCATGGTCTTTCTTTAGCAAAGTTGCCTGAAACTGCAGAGAGAGAAAATAGGCTTTCCAGCGACTGCAGCAGGAAGCTCCGTGAGACAGACACAGGCATGAGCTCACTCATGGTCCGTAGCAGCCTATGACAACCAGATGACAAAATCTTTTTGCAGATGGTGAGAAAGCATCAAGTTGCTTCTTTGGATCTCAGCTATCTTCCTGAATCCCAGGCCAAAACAGGTAGTATCTCCGTTGCCTCCCATCAGCCTCTCCTGTGTTATGCTCTGCCAGTGAATGAAACAATGGCTTTTTAAAACACACAAGCTGTCTTTGTGCATGTACAGACTCTAGCACTCACACAAAACCATGTGTGCTTTTGATATAAAAACATTATATATACACACCCAACACTGTATGTGCTGAACTAAAACCTAAATCCCACCACTGGAGACAAATTCTTTGAAGAACTAAGAATGGCTGGGGGCAGGTCCACAGCATGTGAGAAACTTTGAGGATCTCTAGAGATGAAAGACATTACTCAATTGTAAACACTGGGAAGAATTCCCAGTATAGCTGAAAATTAATGACAGAATTCCCAAGTAACTTCATTAGAAGGGATATTTGGCTTATATGACACAGTACAGATGGCTAAATTTTATCATGATAGATATAGTGTAAATGACTAAATAAAAGAGGAAAAGAAATTATGAAATAAAAACATTAGTAGTGTATATTTTCTAAAATGATCTTAAAATGGGTACTGAAAATAGACATAACATTAGGCTTTTACCTTCTTGAAAAACTTCTTGCCCTGTTTAAGTTTCTGTATGCACTAGCAGAGAGATTTCCTGAAGCAAACCATGCTACACTAGCACAGAAACTTCTAGTTCAGATAACATTCAGATGAATGTGTGGTGTACCACCTGTGAAAAGATGTATGGCTTCTTTTCTTTACCTATTATGTAGAATTCATGTGAGAACTAGCAGAAACTTTGCAAATCTGAGAGAAAAAGAGAAGAACAGCATATGTCTGTTTATCTGTTTAAGCTTATCCTTAAATGTGAAAAACTTTCAATAAAGCCAAACCCAGGCAATTAACAACTAGGTAATCCTGTTGGCCTGCCCAATCCAGAAATGACATTATTTCAGTGATACAAAAAGAATTGGTTCATAGAACTGGCCTATGGGACACTTTTTCCAAACTAAATTTAAAACAGTTGCAGCAGCCAAAATGGACCAAGGCCAGAACGATACATGAAAGCACTGTTCTGAATAGAACAAAATGAGTTATCTGATTAACATAATTTTTTTGCCTTTCCATGCCATGGAAGCTGCTGTGTCTTTATATTTCTCTTCTATACTTTAAGTAACTCTTCATGTCACTGTGTTTGAATAGATGAAAGCTGTAGTGTACCTGATAATTTAAAATGAGTGCTGTGTAAGTGATCCATTCCTCCTGCAATCATGCAGAAGAAATGATAGATTTTCGCTTTGTGTTTTGGAATACCAAGTACTTGAGAGTCCACATTATCTTGACCATTACAGAATGATTCTGCTCTGAAACATGTCAGGGAAATGACACTGTATGGACCTTCAGTGAAAAACTGAGTCTGACAGCCCAACTACTTGCAAATCATTAAGTTGCCAATTTTTTCTTTCCTATCAATAAGCTAAGGTAGAAAGCAGAATGAAGATGTTTAGCCAGATAGACAGTTAGCAAATCCAACTTCTTGAGAGCAGACGATGTTGATGAGCTGTGGTAGCTGTGAGAAGCCATCTCATCCAGGTAATTATGAGGCCTCTCAAATGTGCAGGTCTATTGCCTGGAGCAGTACCATGATTTTTGGCTGCCAGATTTTATTTTTTTTTTAGCAGTCATTGCTACAGCCACTGTAGACTTCTAAATCATTGCTCTAGCTGATAAAGCAGAGAAGGCTTGAGTTCATCACCCACAGGCTGATCTCACTGCTCTGCAGGTGTCAGGCCCTGGTGCCCAGGCAGAGATGATCTCTGCTGTCTTTTCAGCCGTGTTGTAACACAGGTTAATCATAAGCACTGTGGTTATGAAAGAGAATGTACTTTTACCCCCCTCAGTATTCTGACCACGAAAATTTACATTAATTTTAACAAAAGTTGAAATAATTAAATATCAACATAGACATGCCCTTTTTAATAATAACAAGTTTCCTCTGATTTGAAGAGAACACTCTTTTAGTTCTCTCTCAACAAGGCTGCACCCCAACAATGCTAACACAGGTTAATCATAAGCACTGTGGTTATGAAAGAGAATGTACTTTTACCCCCCTCAGTATTCTGACCACGAAAATTTACATTAATTTTAACAAAAGTTGAAATAATTAAATATCAACATACACATGCCCTTTTTAATAACAAGTTTCCTCTGATTTGAAGAGAACACTCTTTTAGTTCTCTCTCAACAAGGCTGCACCCCAACAATGCACATATGCATGTGCTTCTGTGTTGATTTGGTCAAACCATTCATGTTTGCGTAAGTATTGCATTAACTTAGAATAAAACAATATGATTATTGGTGGGTCTGCTTTTATTCAGAAACATTTTACCCTCAGCTGACAAGAAGTTACTCTCCTCTCTCTTGTTATATGCATCCCCACCCTAAGGAAAACAGAGCAAAGCAGTGGAGTCTTATTATTATGCATCTCTATCACTGTTTTGGAAACTCGCATTGTCTTGTGCTACCTTTACCCTGAGAATTGCCTGCCACTTTCAGAGCTGTCCTGAAATGTCACAAGCTCTGTCTCCCTCTGGTGATGACCGGGGCCGCACTGCAGAGAGCATCTCTGTGCTGCCCTAGTTTGTCTGGCACTGTAGTTTATCACTGGTGTTCCACACACAAGACACCATGCATTTTCCACTTAAAACCAAAATGACTGTATGCAAACAATGTCTGCATTCTGCCACGCAAACCTTATTTTTTAACAGCTTGGTCCCTGCAATTTTGTCAACAATTTGCTGAAATATGTTCCTGTAATACTTTATTGCCAGAAGGTGGAGACCACGTTAAAGAGCTATGCTCTAAAACTTGGAGCATGCTGCACTTGAAGTGGCACAAAAAAAGCACCTAGGATACAGAAACAAATAATCTAAAGATAGTTGCCAATTGGATGATCATTATTACTGATTTAGGATTTTGCAGTTACTGAGTTTTAAACAATTTCAATACACATAGTTTAAATTTAACTTCTAAAATATTTGTATGTAAAATCTCTCCAAACTTATGTTGAGTCTAGTTCTAAATACATCATTAGGAAATTTTTGGCTCCTAAAAAGGTTTTTATGTGAAATATTTCTTAAACAGCTCTCTAGTGGCTTGCACAGCATACTTTCACTGCTTTGAAGTTACCTCTATACTGAACAAACAGTGTTTGGCTGATGTGTTCTGCTACATAAATGCATATGAGGAGCACAAAATGCCAGAGAAAACCTGTTAAACAGGTAGTTGTCAAGTTATACTTTATACCTATGTGTCATCTTAAATTCTTCTGATATATAAATACATTTACATATACATATAAAAGAATTTATGTTTATCTATCTATCTATCCATCCGTCTGTCTGTCCATTTAGAGGACAAAGGTAGAAGTGAAGAAAAATTGATCTCTGTTAGAAATGGATTTCTCCTGTTTCTGGACCCCTGTGCTCTCTTTGCTTTCAGAATAAATTCATTCTGTTCCAGTATCTCAACAGTCCAAGAGATTGTGACTTCCAACAGCTTCAAAAGGTACAGTTACAGGAGAAGCACAAAGTAGCCTCTTGACTGCTTCTCTAAGAAACAGCAATGGAGATCTGCAAGTGGCTTAGCTTTTTTGGTTTTAACCAACACCAAACTTTCTTTCCCTTAGTATCTGCTGGATATGGCCTGGTCCTTGTTTTAAGGCTATTCAGATCAGATAACAGACCTGCTAAACACACCCAGACTCTAGCCTAAAATTGTGTTGAAGTACAAATCTCTCTTGTCTTTCTATTGAAAAGGGCTGGAAAGGGATGAATAACAGCTCCTTAAAGATGCCTACTATTTTTCATGTGGCAAATTTCTTTACCCTAGGAAACCAGAAATTCAAAAAGAGTGGGCATCACTACTTTTCCAGTAATGGACTTTTATAAATAAAACCTCAAAATAAATTGGAACATACATAACTCTTTGATCCCTAGATGGGTATTTTGTCTATTTAACACTGCCTAATAAAATTCGGGCATATTTTGTGTTTGTTGTAAAAGTATAATAAATCGCAAAGGAGGAGAATGCCTGGTTTTTTCATTGTTACAGCACAAAAAGGATTTTCTCCCTGTTTCAGTTTCTATGGACTCTGTTGCAGGGTTTGCTTAGCTTATTTATATGAAAACAGCTAAAGCTTTCAGTGTGGATACCTACACTGGCATTTCTTTGTGAGTAATCTTTGTACACAATGCCTCTTAATGCTCTGAAGTACTCTCTAAAGTATTTAGCTTCAGCACCATCAGGTGTGTGAAGACACAGCACAATTCTACTGAAAATTGCCAAAAATTATGTCCAGGGCTGACACTGGACGTCACTGGATGGCAATTTTCTATCATAGAATTAGTCATGCTCACAAATATGGTTGATTGTTTTCTAACTACTTCATACTGTAGAGGGAAAATAGCTTCAGAAAAGCAGCTTAGGAAAGGATGCCAGGAATGTATCAGGCAGAAACTTTCAAGCCAGTGAGACACCCAAGTGAGTTTCAGGTAAGAAGAGTCAGCACTTTGCGCATAGCACTGCTTGTACTTCGTTTAAAAGTAATACATTCAAAATTATTTCTTCCAAATCCATTCCCAAGGGATCTAGAAATTATAGGTTATAGATTTGGAGGATATTTCTTTCTCCTGTTAAAATTTTATGAAGTCAAAGTACAATTATGAATTGTAACATCATCTGTTAGGGGTGCTCTAAAGGGTATTTTTTTTTTCAAGTGTCTCAGAAAGTAATTCATACAAATGCAGCTGCCTCAGCCACTGTTTTGGGGTGTAAATCTTCACTCTAAGATAAAGTTTATTGCCTCCTCTAGGAGAACTCTCAGGCATCATGCTCCAGGAAACAAAAAAACTTGGCTGATTTATTTACCGTGTCCTGCCTAGGTAAATAAAGGACCTGGAGCCACAGATGTAACCAGCAGCCTATTGTGTATTGCCAAGTGAGATCTTCTTGAGCAGTATCAGTGAATCAGCCCCTGACATCAGCCGTAAACAGTGAGTAGTGCAGTGAAGGCTGTGCAGAACAAGGTACCCAAGAGAGCTAGCAATACCTGTAACAGATTTAGCCAATGGCATCTTACAGACATTTCCCTCTGAAAGAACAGGCAAAGGCTCACCAACAGCCTGTTTTGCACATGTGCTCTCCCAGTGCAGCTCTTATTTTCTGCATAGGCCTTGCTCCTATTACTGGTAAAGCAGGCAGTTTAGAGCACCAGCATTGAACCTGGTAGCAGTAGCAGGACGTCTAACTTTCAAGAGCCCTTCGCCAGTGCACCCTTTTCATGTCAAGAACTCAACCCTTTATCACTGGAATGGCAAAAGTAACTTTTACCTGTGCTGCTGGGAAAAGCCACATTTATCTTCTTGATATCTCTAGGATGCTTTTTTATGCATATCTCCAGCAATGGAAAGATAGAATCCATGTTTGAACAACAGCAAAAGGAACTGAGGGTTAAATATAGGACAAGGATTACTCCCAGGATTGCCACTCTGTCATCCCACACCCACTCTACTACCTTGCTTGGGCAGCAGCTGCTTCTCTTCAGCGAAATGGGCACCTTTAGTTGCTGCTAGAGGCTCTTCCTTTAAACTAAACCTGGACTGATCATTTACCTTCAGCGAGAGATCTCTCCTCTTTTCTCCTGTGCCACTACTGCATGTACAGTGAATTCTGATGATCCTGCAAACGTGCCTTTTCTTACATCTCAGAAACTTGACACCCAGTGAAAACTGGCATTGCACTGAGCAAAAGGATTTTAGTTGGTTTCTTAATGGACCAGAAACATACCTTAGAAGCTGCCACAATTTGGGAAGACATTTTTAAGGAAGCCTAAAGTTATGTCACCTATTTGGTTCCTGAGCAAACCTGCATGTGGCTATTATCTGGTCAATGTTCTCAGATAACAAATGACATATCACAGACCTCTGGTAGAATTGTTGGATGTCTTGACAGTGCTATAAAAGCTACAAGTTGTAAAAACCTCAACAGTTTTCTCTTTTAAGTGGATTCTGCCGCAAGTGAATCACAGACCCATTAAGAGAGGAGCCTGAAAGGGACCTCAGGAAGTCATCCAAGTTCAGCCACCTACCCCATGGAATTTTTGACAGTTATTGCTGGCATGTCATTTCTGACAGTTGTTTCCCCAACCTGTTCTTAAAATCCTCTAATTATGACTCTCTCACATCTTCCTCCAGGCTATTGATTCCAGTGCTATCATTACTTGTGGAAAGTTTTGCTAACACATAAACTCCATCCCCTTCACTACAGTTCTATATGTACTGCTTCTGGTTCTACCCATAGTAGACAATGTGCAGAACAACAAGAAGGGGCATTTATTCCCATCCTCCTTTTTAGTTGTGTACTGGAAGACAATTGTCTTTGTCACTTGCCTTTTTTTTTTTTTTGAGGTAAGTAACCCCTTTTCAGTGTTGCCTTATGGCTTAGTACTTCTGCACTTTTGTGTTTCATTGTTGTCCTGATTTGGCTAAAACAGGGCTATTTTAAGAGCTGGCCCAGCCTTAAACCATGACAATTGTTTAATATATTTCTAGGTTTGCTGTCCACATCCACATCTGAGAAGAAACATGTAGATTGTCTTCTTCTGCTGCACGTCCATACACATATCAATCTGCATGCATACATAGACACATACTTACATGGTCGGGCCACACCTTTTTGCACTGCAAAATCCGTGTTGATCCCTATTCTACAGTTTTTCAAGGTTCTGCAGATACCTGTACTCCATATGTATGTAAGTTTATGTTCACATCTATACAGGAAGGAGGGTAAACTCCTTTCAGACCTCTTCTCTTCCAGACTCACATGATTTTATTTTGTCTTTTCTTGGAGCAGTATTGGTGACTGACAAAAGAAATATGTAAAAGCTACCTCTGTGTTCTAACAGCCTCAGGATTTCTTATCAGTTTCCCAAATACACCCAGAATAATTATTTTCCTTCCTCCTGCACACTGCTTGCCAGTAAGCACGCTGCCAAAACACCTAGCTGTTAGAGTGGGAAAGGAAGTGGCTGTGCAGATGTCAAAGAGTAACCTTTTCTTCAGGAAACAGATGGCTTGAGCTAGTGTCTATAGCTGCCCATGTATGTTAGACAAAAGCAGCCCATGTTACAAAATCTGAAGTATCTGGAAAACTAGTGATGCGTTATTAAATGTGTGCAAGGAGGATGGATGGTGGATGCCATGTACGTAGCACCCCTTGCGCGGCATATTAAGAACGTAACTGATTTCTCCTGGCTGCAGTCTCTGAAACCTGTGTCAAAGTTAAGTATTGACTGGTCAATATAGTGAAGAAAAGATGGGTACAAACAGTGGGCAGTATGTCTGGTGTATGCAAGAAGGTAATATAGCAGTGATACTGTGCAGAAGCAGAGGATGAACTGCAGGTATCCAGTGCTTGCGCTTTTTCACTTGGGCAATCTATACTCAACACAGTTCCCTGTTTGACAGATGTTTTGATTACAGGGCATGTGCTGTACTTACTTCTCATGCACAATTGTGTACTTACTTGCAACCTCAAAATGTATTTATAAACAGAGAAACAAGGTTATACAAAAGCTAATTATGTAACAGGCTATACGTGGGTACAGCTGATGTACAGTTAGAAAGACATTTCTGAACTTAGAATAGGAAATGTAATATAATTCGAGAGATTATTCCTATTATGACATTGAGAAACCATTTCATGACAGACAATTAAGCCTTGCAGTTTGATGCTACAAATTCAGGGACTACAATTTTAACAGACCTTTCTGTCAAATTTACAAGTATGTTTTTAAAAGGCTAAGAAATATTTCAAGGATACTAGGAGATGAATCTTAGTCTACATGCAGACAAAAGTTGTCTCACCATGAGATTCATTCACTAATCCATTAATTCACACCTAGCATACGATGTGTTGACATTTTTACTTTACTTTTGATTGTGTTGCATAGCCATATTCTGACATTGCTGTAATGGTAGGTGATGAAACATACAACAAATCAGCTCTCAGAGAACAGTTACCATTTTGTTATAAATAAGTGGATCTTGGAGTATTTTTTTTACTGTTATGCTGTCAATTGTATTCAGTTATGCCATTGATCTTACGTCAGCTTGATGTTATGAAAAGGTTTCTGAATGACAGTTACAGTGAAATGAATATTAAATCTAAACTGTTTTTCTGACTTGTCTTCTTGACCTCCTTCATCCACCAACTATGCTGTAACCTAGTAAACCATTGTATTTATTCATTAGTAACCTAGTAAACCATTGTATTTGCCCTCTAATATGGAGACTGAAAGGCAAATGAATAAAATATTACTAAAATGCTGCTGTACGAATGCAGGACAAAGCATAGCCCACCATCCTGCTGATGAAATAAAGTACCATACTTAAAATTTTGATACTGCATGCTTCCATATGCTGCTCATCTCAAATACCTGAAACAAACAAATGAATCGATCAATGATGAAAAAACAAGGCTCCTAGCAAACGATTTCCATTCTTCAAAAGAGGAGAGACAGAGACTACATGACATTGGGAATTCACTACTGCTCTCCAACACCCTGTTTATCACCTTTGGTACAGAACTACAGGACAAACATAGGAAAGTCTTATTCTAACGTCTTTCAGGGTGACAGAACATGAAAAGCCATTCTTTGTATCTGTGGTGTTCAAAGATACAGTTTTACTAGGACACACGTTCATTCACCAGCAAATAACTTCACTACCTTCTTTTGATCACAAGTTTCCGAGTAGACAGAGAAGGACCTTTCCTGCCAAGGACTGTAATCAAAAGGGGCTTGTGCTCCTGTTAAAAGCATTGGGCAACTGATATTTTCTGAAGCTGTTTGCTGGAAAATCCCCAATCAGCTCTTCTACCTTGGAAATACTTATGCTTTGCTGACAGAAGCCTGACTTACTCATGCCAGGAGGGATCTGCGTGGAGTATTATAAACCAAACAGAAGGAGTTATGGCACCTGGATTCTATAGCTACTAAGGCTACAAATATGCAGAGCACACGCTTCAGCCAGCTGAAGATCACAGAATCAGCATTTCTTTAACAGGCATGACATCAGAGCGTACCACGTGTAGGCTTTGAGGCCCTAGGTAGGAAAGAAACTACAAATTAGGAACAATAAAATCAGCAGTTTATACAACATGAGTTCACCTTCTCCAGAGAGAAAACCCTCCAGACACTACTTTTCTTGCTTTCATCAAGTTGGCCCTCTTTTGCACTAGCTAGCACTGAAACTGCTTTCTGCCCCAATATGCTCATGAACTGTGGAGAGCCATATGAACAGCATGTGTAGCTCACTCAAAACACCCAGACCTCCCCAGCTGTATTCAATTATCCAGTTAACTGGGATGGGATGCTTTGACACATCATTTACCTAGCAGATACCTTTAACGACAGACTCTGAACGTCTTCTGGCATCGCAATCCTATCTCATTTAGTAATCTCTATTGCCCTGTGATACTTGCATAATTTGATTCACCATGTGCTGTATGAGAATACGCTCTGTAGAAACTGCCACCCTGCAGAGAGCAGGTGACTTTTAAATCCTCAGTCTCCAGAACAGGCAATTTCTTTCTTCCAGGATTTGACAATACTTACACCTTGGTCTATTTCAAATCCTTTCACAGAAGTTCAGTTTCATCCCCTGCTTCAGCTAGATACTACAGATAGCTATGGCAGATTTACACATCTCCTGTCGGTCAAGATCACTCAGAAGGATTGCTGCTCCTGCCATTCACATAACCATAGTCAATGCTCTTCACACTCTCAAAAATGCAAATTGGCAATTTGTTTCAAGTTCATTTACCAGACACAGGATCCCTCCTTCTTATGCTCTCTTTCAGCACTCTGGCAATTGCAGCACATGTGTCTCTTCTCACTTTGCATTGAGATTTTTCATATGCATGCAGATGACAGGAGGCCCAGTTAGAGGTATTGCTGTTCCTGGCTGACAAGTATTTTTGGAGGTTTGGTTGTTTCTTCAAACAACACAGCTCAAGTCAGCTAGAGTGCTAGGTTTATTACTTTAGCTCAAAAATTAAAATGTTGCTAAATGACAGATAAGAACTGTGGAAAGAAACTCAGAATTTAATTTGTGTAAGTGCATGCTTTTATTATTTCTATTTGTGAGTTTTTTTGCTGATGTCTCAGTTGGCTCCATTTTATCCAGTAGTACTTTGTGCTTATCCAAAGCCTGTAAGCAGGGTGCCTGGGGCATTCAATCATCTTGGTCCATGGTGGCTGTATGGCCAAACATGACATCACTCTGAAGATTGACCCAAAAAAAGACATTTATCTCACTTAATTAAAGGCATCCAAATACTAAGTAGCTCTTCCAGGAGCTCTACTACCTCAACTTCCCCTGTAGTAAGTAGGAAGGGACTGGTACTCCTGTAAATAAGTTATCTGTAATAGGTAGAATGAATCACATTCAGGAAGTCCCTCTCTCTTCTCACTGTCCAGAAAGAAAGCCCAACAGTCAAGATGAACACAGTAAGAAACAGACAAGAGAAACTGCATAGAAAGCAACTCCATTGTACTTAACCAAAATCCTTTTGAGTAAATACTAGTAAGTATTTACTTACTAGTTCTGCAATTGCAGGAATTTAATTTGCATAATCTAATAATTTTTTATGTCCCTGTCCACTGCAGGGAGGTTGGAACTAGATGATCTTTAAAGGCCCCTTCCAACTCAAACCACTCTGATTCTATAGTTGTCTTCGTGATAAAAAATTTCCTTGGCAAACTTCCTGTGACCTCCCTATGTTCTATCAGAACAGCCAGCGAAATAAATCCTCGTGTATTTGGATCTTTCTCATCAAATCGTAGCAGTCTTCAAATGGAAATAGATCAATATAATCAAAATAAAGCAAACATATACATACATATTTGATATAAATAAATGTGTCAATAAAAGACTGCCTAGTAGTCTGCTTTTGAATGTTGTGCTGTATGACATATTTGCAGAATATGCTCATAGTTTAACAGAAATGAAGTGAATTCAGTAAGAGATTGCATTTTCTCTGAAAGGTTCAAAGAACATCGAATAAAAGGATCATGATAGCTTTGAAAGAATATGGAGTAGGTCTTAGGAGCTACTTGGTGATTTGAACAGAGATTAGTGCATTGCCAGTGTTTGGCAAGTAACAATAAATGGTAATTTGAGATTTCATTTATGCTTTCTTTTTATTTCCACACATTTTAAACTTGAAAAGGCTACACTAAACATTAAAGCAATTCTTGACTCAGCTGATTAACTGAACTGAAATCCTGGTACTGGACATTGTATCATTATCAAATGAACACTGAAAAACCAATAAAACACTTAAAGCTTGAAAGATGAAACACTGAAGTATGAAAAGTATCTGCACTCAGTGTGTCCTATTAACACTGTCTTTATTTCCTTTTTACAAAAAATAGACATAACAACAGAAAAACATACTCAAAAAAATCAATGCTTTTGCCTTGGTCTCACTGAGGAGCTGAGCAAGCAGAGTCCTGGCTGAAACGTTGACAATATATGCCATTGACAAAGGGAAATAAAGATATATGACAATATACCCATGCAAGACACAAAGTACAAAATATGTTCAGTGGCTCAGCAAACATTTTGGAGGTTGCCTGTGTCATAACAATTTTCAAATTGTTACTTTTGGTCACCCATGCCTTTACACAGCACAGCTTACAAACAACTTACATATACACATATATCATTAAAAAGTTTTATATATGGTCTAACTGCTACAAATTAAGGCATCCTAACAGCTGCTGTTTTGCTGGTGAAGGGTATGTCTCGTATTAGTGTTTCAAAAGGATATATTTCAGGTATTTCAAACAAAGGGAGACATCATGAGATGTGGTTTAGAGGAAGAATTCCTGCAGCTCTGGCTCTTCAGCAATCTTTTGACTGCTGGATTTCCAGCTTTTCCTATTGATGTCATCATGCCTGGAGAGAAAAAGAAGAAAATTACTCATAGTAATGTTAAAATATCTGAAATGAAATGAGATTTGATATAAAAATCGGTTTGATTTTAAATGGAATAAGTAAAGGTGTGCTGTGTTTAAGTATTTCCAGGAATTGTGTGTAACCATAGAATTTTAACTATAAAGTATTGTTTGAAATAGGTAACTATAGGAATAGTGTGCAGTGTTTTAGTATCTATAGAGTTGAATGTTTTGAAATAAGTAACCATAGGATTGCTAAGTTTCAAAGAGATAACCATAGGTACCTCAGCAGGTAGTTACTGGATTTTTTTTAAGTTTTGTTTTAGGAAACTAAGAAAACCGTCATTGATCCTAGTTAAGCAAAATGGACACCAATTATGCTGCTTGGCAATCCCCTTACCCCTTCCCATCTTGATTTGAATATCAAGGATTCCAATCAGTAGAGCTAAGTAGGTTTGACTAATGAATATAGTAAGATTTGAATATTAATAAGATCGTGTAATAGGTAGAACCAATCAGTGTAAAGGTTAAATTTAAGAGCAAATATAGTATGCATTTTTATGTAAAAGAACTTATGTAACAATGACTTGACAGAAAAAGTGTATAAAAACTGTGGGATTTTGATGCTAAGGTGGACATGATAGGCAGAGCTATCCCCCATGTCCCCAGCGCTGCAATAAAGGAGTGCCTGCTTCTTAATACTGCATTGGTGTTAAGAGGTTTTATTCCCGATTTCGGTAACAGTAACACTAACAATATAGAGAGATCTGCCTTGTGTTTGTTTACGCTATTTTATTCCATTTGCAAGTATTGAACTCTGAATTAATCTTTCTCTCTGGACTTATTTCTGTAGACATGTACTACACAAAATACTTTTTAATACTGTGGATTCTTACTGATTTTCTTGTAGCTACTATTCTAAAATCAAAATTGGAAACTAATGGGACAATGAGGAACTTTCAAGTCATGGTATTAATTAGTACACTGTCATAATGTTCTGGCAATAATAGACACAATGTCCAAAAATTCCTCATCCTTTAGGGAAAAGTACCACAGTGATAAAAAGATCCACTACACAAACATTAGACATACCCTGTTTATTTCTGACTATCTGTAAGGGAATCATCTAGTCCCCATTAACAATCATCAGAGAGAAATAAACACTTTCAGAAGGTTATTCATTTGACTTACTTTATGTGTCCGCTTAAGTAGGAGATGGTGGCAAAGGCCATAGGAAAAATGGCAAGCAGTAATTATCTTTCTGCCACAGGGCCTATATCTCTTTTAACACTGTAATTTAGGTAAAATCTCACAGGTAAGGATAATTTTCTACAGTGTGTCTTCATTTCCACACTAGGTAAACTTAAATTAAAAAAAAAAAAATTTAAATCTATCTAATGTGCATGAGACTCAAATGATATCTTGCCAATTAAAGTAGAAAAATTAAACACTAAATATTTGTAACACTCAGTTTCTTCACTTCATTTCATGTGTCTTTGTTCTGAATCCCCAGTATGTTCCCCCTCTCTTCAATTAACCTTCCAGCTGAAGGATTTTTGATTAAGCATCCAGCCTACAGCAACTTTCAAACAGGTTAAAAGGCTCACTTTTAGTTATTGCTGAACAGTAAAACTCCTACAATACAGTTATGACCAGCCAGTTTGTTGCTGCAAAGGACACATGCCAGAGGGAGGTTGAAAACCTACAGCAAAGCGCAAGAGTATGTGTATAAGAAGTTTGCCTTAAACTCACAAATTTGTGAGCCTGATTCTTCTAAACCAGCATAGCTTTATTCCCATTTACAATCACCACAAAGAACCAAATATCCTCAAGGACTGATATTCAGGTGGTTAAATCTTGTGGTTACTTCAGGATTTAACAGAAGCTGATCTTCTCAGGCACCACAGTTGTGGATCCTAATAAGAGAGCATGAGGGATCATTTTATTTTAAAATCCCCTTCATTCATCTAAATTACTGTTCCCACATACCCAAAGCAAGAGCAAAAGACATAGAATTGAGCTAGGGGAGGTAGAATTTGTAGGACTGAGTCTGAGAAGGTAAAAAAGGAGCAGTTAACTTTTTTTGCCATAATTACTTTTTGGCACTTCACACGCATTGCTGTTACCAACAGTATGTTTAGCATTAACCATGAAGCTTTATTAAAGGATGCTTTCTAAGACTAAGATAATTTGCATCAATTAACTACTGCATTAGCTTAGACTTACAGTGTTGAAAGACCCTGTGGGTGAGTCACCCATGTAGAGGCTCACTACGCACTCTGAAGACCCCATTTTGCAGCTCTACAGTTGCACTGTGACCTTGGCAAGAGGATCATTTTTAGCTATTGCAGACACCTGTAGGCGACAATGCTGAACAGAAGTGCCTTTTACAACTGTGCCTGCTGACCTGAAGGAAACTTATTACCAATATTACTAATTACTAACCAAATTTCTAATATCTTCTGGTGCCTGTGTCACCACAGAGATACTAAACATCCCCTCATGCAACAGACACTGATGCATGATCATAACAGTTCACAACACAACAACTGTAAATTGTATGGGACAAGGCCTAAATTACTTTTATATTGATTCTATGCTGTACTAGTTTGAATCGTAACTGTTTTATTAGACATACAGATAAGCATCCTTTTTCTAGAGTATACATTTGAAGTTGTAATTTATCCAGCACTAGGTCTGGCAGTGGGATATCTGTTCGGTTAGATCCACTTACTATTTTAGAAGTATGCTCGGTTTACTATCTGACAGAAACCTGATGGTAGATTCTGCTGATTGCTCCTGACATACGAAGCAATTTTTGCTGTTGATAGCTGCAGCTAATACAGGGGTTTGCAGTGATATGGTGAATTAGTGCTTACTTTAATGTACTGCAGAACTCAGATGATTTAAAGTGTGAGAAAGAACTGTTCATTGGCATATATTTAACATGGAAAAAACTACAAGCATTTGCTTGGAGTCATAATATGCAAGAAACTAGCCAATCCTTCCCAAAGGGGAAAAAATATCCCAACCCAACCTACACATCTGAAATTTACTCTAGTGCCTTAAGAAAAATAGGGTGTATCAAATTTTAAAAGCACACTAGAAAATTTAATATAACTCTTTACTATTAAGTTGTGACCAATCTGAAAAAGTTAACTACAAAGCCTTGATGTACTTGGGTATTTTGAATGAAAAGATAAAACAAACAAAATAAACAGAAGCTGAAGAAAAAGAAGCTGGAAACTGGTGGACAGGAATATCATCTGACTGAAGGTAGATTTTATATGACTTCAGATTTCAGAATATGTTAATAAAACCCCCTATATAAGTGTCTAGAGTTAAAATGGGTTTGGAACTGTGTCCAGAAATATAACCCCTCAATATAACAATCTACAAAAGTTTAAAACACCAAAGAATGCACTGTTTTCCAGAAAGGTTCTTTTTCAAAATAGCTCTGAAATGGTAATTACACAGTCTCCCTAGACCACCCAGGGAAAATTCAGACAGCGTCTAGTGGCTTGTAGTACACATGATGCACTACATCATGTAGTACATGATTTCACAGGCTACCAGGCAATGTGCAGTGGACTAATGACAGGCACCCCTCTGGCCATTCAAAAACCACAACACATGCTAAAGGGCTGACTTAGAAGCTCTGAGAGCCTTTAGGTCTGCGTTCTGATTTCTGAAAAGCACAATACATCCTCCATTCTTGTGTGCTATTTGGAAATCTCATGCCACAGACTCTGGCTCACAATTTGCTCACTTCAGTCTTAACCTGTGGATACAAAAACAGCCTCCTCAAGCTGTGCCCCTGCTGCACTCTGCTCCTTGTTTCCTATTCTCTGGTCTTCCGCATGCCCACTGTCATGGAGGCAGGTTCAGGACATGGTGCCTGGAGGGAGAGCTGGGAGTTCAGGACCAACCTCCGCCCTCCCAGCAACTCCGTGGCTCTAAGTGGCAGCCATACCTTCCCAGTCTCTCGCTGCTTCTGGGGAAATGCCATGCTGCCAGGGATTTCTCACACAAGAGCATTTATTTACACAAGGCAATACCAAATTACAACTGGCTACATCTAGGAGATGGCTCAAACATAAGGATGAGATGAATAGTGTTGTATTACTTTATGCTCTGGACAGGCAGCTGGGTGCTTTGACTGGAGGCTGCCCACTGATGCTCCCTCAAAAAAGCTGCTGTGCAGTCAGTTTTCTGCACTGGAATTTCCCTCTTTATTTTCAGGAGAGAATGAAACCTCTTGGAAACTTTACAGTCCTGTTTCTGGTTTCATATACACTGTGCCAATGACTTCAGAACAAGACTCCTATTTCCATCACAGAAATTGAGTTTTTAAGTACAGGAAGGTCCTGGCGTTAGAAAACAAGTGAACAAAAAAAATTCCTTAGATACTTAGAACAGAGTAACTTTAAAGTAATTTAGGCTTCTGAACTGCAGCATGAGTAATTTATAATTTTCCCAGAAGTATCTTCAAATGTTATCAAATAATTTTCATGCTAATAGCAATCATTTCCAGGCCTAATGAAAGGATTTACATCTTAGTTCAACAGAAAAAAATTATTATCCCAAGAATTTGTGAGTGTTAAGAGTTGAATAAAAATCATAGGTAATTTTTACAAAGCATTTACTTATAAAATAAACACACATTATGTCAAATATTGTTTTTTCCAACATGTCTTTACAGTCCTTGAGAGACTGGTCTCTATCTGCCTGAATAGTCCTGACAGAACACATCTAAATTAAGGAGTTCGAACACAGTCAAAGCTATCAGACTTTTAAAAAACAGATCTAACTTCAAAGTCTGTGGGAGAGTAAGAAAAATGTGTGAAAACAGGAGAGCACTAGACTTAAAGTACAGCAGTCTGCCTCATGTTCTCTCTACTCTCCATTTAGAGCTGAACTGTGGTCTTTTTGCTCTCCTCATGAGAGAAAATTTAATTTCCATTCTCATCTGGTACTTGACTTTCATTCAACAGAGGGTGAATACTCAGCCAAAGTGCGCTATACTCCCTGGTGGATTTACAAGTATGAATACTTTCTATACTTGCTTGGAACTGAAATCCTGTAGCCAGTTCAATGGTGACATCAGCAGAAATCCATCATAAATTTCATTTTTTCTAGGAAATTAGATGCTCATCTGTTCATCTGTTTCCCTTCTTCTGCCTCAATCAACTCCAGTATTTCGGTTATGAATAACGTTAACAAACACATGCAATTTCAGAAAACTAAGCAACAGAGATGCTAAACATCATCATGCATAAGCACATACCAAGCATAGTTACACAGAAATTCTTCATTCAACGTGCTAGAGCAAAGATCGGTGTAGCTGAAGTAAGGACCCTGAGGAAGTACAACATCATATCAGTTAAAAACATGCTCTGAGCTTACCACATGCATAACATGGAAGTCTACCACAACATGCTGTCAAACAGTCACAGTAACATTTTAACAGATTTCTTTTTGAGTTAGTAAATGAGGCTGAATCTGTTACCTCTTTGAGATATGTGCTGTGGTCCTTTGGGTTGCTATGAAAACGTATTCTTTCCCCATTTTGATGTTGGCAACAATGACATGCAAACATGGCCTTCTCACAGACAACATGCATTTTACAGTGCAACCTCAATACTGTTAGAATTACCTCACCCAACTCTTCAAATTTCTTGGGGAACTACGAAAACTGCTCATGATCTTGCAATCTATCAGAATACCTTTGAAGACAGACTGCCTTTTCCTCTGTCACTATAAAATCTAAATCACTCTTTCGAAAAAAATTGCCATTGTGTTACAAAAATACTTCTATGTTAAATCAGCTGTTTGACTGCATGGTGCATGTCTTTAAAGGCTCAAATCAGTAGCTCATACTGTGATTCTGAGTAAACTTTAATAAATGCAGTCCCACTTCAATTTAGCATATCAGGTCTCCTTTGAATTTTTCATTTCATTTTGCATTTTGCCATAGCACTACTGTTCTAGCAGTACTCATTAATATGGACTGCTCACTCTTTACTCTTTCCACTCATTTTGCCTCTTCTATGTGCAAGAATTTCCTGTGTTTTTCTTACGTTACCTTGTCATACTTTTTACAGTATATAATTCACTATTCCTCATCCTCCTCTTGGCCTGCTTTATGTTCTTTTTTTCATCTTGAAATGATTCTTTCACCTCATGTCTTTCCATCCAGCCCTTCCCTGCCACCCTGTCTTTCACAGGGGATTAAATCATCTACCATTCCCTCTTACTCAACTCTTTATTGTATCTCCAGATCTTCTGCTCTCCGCTCCAGAAATGCACTGCCTAGCAGTATTTCCTACTTCTGTCCCTCTCATTCAACGCCTCCTCCTTTCTCTTGGAAGATACATTTGTTCAAAGTATTTTCTCCTTTCAAACAAGAGAGCTAGCCTGCTAACTGGAGACACCCCTCTTTCTCAGTTTGGATCCCAGAAAGTGCACTCTGTTGACCGCAGAGAGGGGATGATCTGGATCCAGTACATTCTGTTACAGACCAACCATATGCTCTCTCATGAGAAGACTCAGTGCTATGAGGAGAGGGTGGTCAAAGAAGGCTGGGTACTGACAGCTTCAACATCTAGAGAATGACTGTAGCTCCCACAGAAGCCGGAAGGACCATTTCTGCTATTTTTCCTCCTTATATTCTACCACTTATTTTTATCCTGTTGGCCTCATCAGTTTTGGCTATAGGACAGGACAGGGCTAGTCCTTCAGTTATTTACTCATCAGAAATCCCATGGATTCAAGCATGACATTCTCATTGTATGACTTGTCAATCAGAGCAATATCAAACATCATTTCCAGGTGAATCACGTCTCTGTGGAAAGCTTTCAACACAGAACTTGTGAACCATGTGCACTAAGAGTATGGACTCTATACACAAGCAGAATCTGCCACTCCTTGAAAAACCTTCCAAAATTAAAACACTGGATAGGCTTTCTACAAGTCAAATACAGTAAAGTATTTGGTGCCCCCTTTTGCTATAGAAAGGCAGGAAGAAGAAGCTGTCAAATTTATTCATGACTTAAAGAGACAAGAGAAAAAAAAAGGCCCTTCCTCCCTTCAGTGCACTCACTGGCTTGTTTCTTCCTTTTGTGAGAGCTGCTGGATTTCCTTTGCTGTCTGCTGTCTTCCTTCCTAATGAGGTAAAAGGCAGAGTCGACGAGGTTTTGATCAGATTTGCCGTTTGACAGTTGTTGTTGTTATTTTGGTTGCCACTCAGCGTCTCCATTATGGACCGAAAGGTTCCAAAAGGCCTTTTCAGCTGGTCCCCCGTTGGCTCCCCAGAGCCAGGTGGAACCCGCACAAGTCCTTTGCCCCGGTCTTTATCCTTTTCTTCATTTAATTCTGACTCTGCTAGCTCCACTTGAACCACAGGCTCCTCAAAAGTTACTCGGAGTTTCAAATTTTGGGAGGTTCTGCGCTTTGAAGATGGAGACTTAAGAGCACTCTTAGGGCTGGTGGCAACCTTTTGAGCAGTGGCATTGTCCGTGCTGGACGGAGAGCTGTCTACACAAAACTGGCTCTGAGGTACAGTACCAGACTGATACAGGGCTTCATTATCTGGATCACTGCTCTCTGATGTCGGGGAAGGACTGTGGCCATCCATAGACTTAGAGACTCTGATACCAAAAGGGAAGCGGCGTCCTGCTGCGGAAGTGTGTTTCTTAATCATCAGGTGCAAACTCTCTGTGCTCTCAACACTCTCCACTATGGGCTGAGGCCTTGGTTTGTCAGTTCTTTTCAAAGGGGTGCTCTTGTGGTCCTCAGAATTAGCTGAGTCTGTGTCAGACTCACTGAGTGACCTCTGCATCAGTTGTCTCAGTCTGGCTAACTTCAGCTCCCTTTTCTCTGGCAAAATCTTCTTCACATTCTTGGAGGATGCATGAGCATCCTGAAATTCCAAAGTCAGCTTTTCCTGCATGCAGACATTTTCAGAGATTTCCTTTCCCAACAACTGGCGCAAAATTTTATCTGAGTCCTCATCTTTTATCTTGGCTCGAGTGCGACTAGAAGTTCCCAAGCTGCCAAGAATCTGAATCTCATCTTGGGTGTTCAATTTACTTTTTGGTGGAGACAATTCATCTGCTTCAGATGGTTTCCACTGGGGTTTGCCAGAAGCAGGAGATGATGGCAAGCTTAAAGAAAAAAAGAAGATGAAATACCACAGCCAAATTAATGTACATATAAAATGTGAAACTGCCATTTCCAGTGTATTTGTCTGTCTCAGCTTATTGTTACTTATCCTCTTCATCGCTACTCACATGGAATTCATTACTATGATACCATAGTGAAGATTATACAGAGAAGGATGTAACTCTGCTTCCACTCCTAATTAGGATTTGAGTCTCTTCACTTTCTCTTACAAAGAAAACTCCTTAAAATCAAAACTGAGAATCGTTATTTCAACTCCAGAGATGACTTTCTGAGGAAAGCTTTAGAGAAACTACTGTTTCCTATTTGTGAGAGTTGACCTGTTTTAAAAGGTGAAAAAACGCGCAAGACCAAAAGCCTACTATCCAAGTCACATCATAATACAAAAGTAGCTTATTCTAAATACTGCAAAAGTACCAGCTCTCTGCATAGCAATGACTTCATAAATCTAAACTTTATCTGGTATTAATAATAGCTATATAAGACCTCATAAAAAGTCAGGGCCATTTGCACTCAAAACCTTTTCAGATATGAAATACTGAAAAGCATGAGAAAGGTGACAAGAATTTATTTCAATACTATTAGAATAATAAATTAAATTTAGAACTCCAAATTTTATATAGCGAGGAAACAGCAATATCTCAAGTAAGTCTGATTTGCAAAGAAGGTAAATTACAGAGACTGTTTCTTTCCCCTTGACATATGCCAGACCTCATAATACTCCACATTCTTATTTTAAACCACTTTTCTTTCAAGCAAGGGTAAGGTGACAAAATTAAGGTTAGTGTGAGACAGTGAATTCATAAATTTAATTTCTTTTTTTCACAAGCAAATTCTACTCTGCTGAGTCCATAGTTCTCACAGTGTACAAAATTCAGATGCCTATACTAGCCACCTCATTTCAACTCATTTTGTACTTTTTGTCCTGTGGCAAACTGAAACAGACACTGAAGAATATGCGTGTATCTACAACAGACATTCCTAGTAAAAGGGATAGGTTCTCTTGGATCTGCTACTGGCTCCTTGAATGATGATAATATTCACAAGTGATTTCCACCTGGAAGGAAAAGTAGTAGCTAACTATGAAATGAAATTTTAAAAAATAGAGTATCATTTTCAGACTTGCTCACTTAACTAAAAAGATGTTGAAACTTACCCTTTTACAAGAATAATGAATGATGAGAGATCTCCTCTCACCTGATCTTATCTGATACTGAAAGTAAAACAGTCCTAGTGCTCACCAGTACTCAGATGCAAGACCACTTGGAAAGACTAGTCAGAAAAAAATCACAGAAATCAAATGAGCAGGAAGACAAGGTTTGGTCCCATAGTCCCTGTTGAGCTGGCAGACAAGGAAGACAAAGAGCATAATTCTAAAATAAAGGACAAAATAACTCTTTCCAGTGTGGTTTTCTACTTCAGCAGG
>NW_009607731.1:26544-32269 GCF_000690535.1 Cariama cristata
GTTTACAGCCCTTTCCTAGCTGAAGATGCTTTACACAAATTTCCACAAATTTCCAATCCCAACATCTTTGTTAACTACCTCTGTAACTATTTGCACTTGTCTGAAATACTGACACATGAAATTCAGAGACATGGAGCACTTGTCCAGAAAAGCACTTGAGATTCTGTGAGAATGGAAAAAAAGCAGTCACTGATCCTACGTGTTCATACTTGATGACTCAAAGCTCTGACCATTAATGCCTGCAGAAGCTTTTATGCTGGCTTTATACTTCAGCATATATGTAGCTCCCTAACAACTCTGAAACAAGGAAAAGCACTGTATATGTCTTCCAGAGAGGAAACTGAATTAGAAGGTAATGATAAACCGAGTCCTATTTGCATGTGAGTTACTTAATTCCTTTCAACGTCTTCCTCAGATTGCTATTAGAGAGAAGTTGTGTGCTTGCTTGATTTCCATGCTTCACACTGGAAGTCTATGCCAGAAGTCAGAGAGATATGTTAGCAGATTCCAGATCCAGTCCTCTGCCCTTACTTTCCTCCTCTTTAATGTTACTCAGTTTGTGTCTCTTTCTGGGACTTCTGACAGGATATGTAAACAATACATAAAATTTCTAGAGTTTTAACTTTTTATACAAGCTACTGCAGGAAAAAGATTAAGGAGCGTAAGGAGTCTCATTAATCTGAAAGCAGGTTTTTTTGGTAACTGGCTTTATGAATTACTGCTGGCAGTAATGTACAGTGGACCACCACAAGGTCAAACTTTACAACTTTCCTAGGGGTTTCTAGGATCCTCTGCTATTCTATTCCACTGTAAATCTGATTTTCACTCTGTTGGGAAACAAGGACTATTCATTTCATACTCAAGATTTCCAGTATTTATACAACATTACACACTGTCAAATTCTAGAAGCTCAACTTCAAGCCCACAAGTTAAAAAAACACATTTACTTTACAGAACACATCTACTATTTAGACAGGTCACAGCTTCTCCTGATAACTGATGTACCATGAAACTCTGCAAATCGAGGCTGCAGTATAATTCCAGTCACCTTACCTTGGGGATGTCGGCAGTGACTTGCCCTCTGACCTCTGGGCTTCTAAAAGCTGCTGGAGTTGGTTCTGTAATGTCACACGTTCCACCGTCTGCCTGCAAGAAAATGTAAGACTGTTTACCTTGAACTATAAAACTGTCAGCATTAGTAAGCTCCAGGATAACTGATACTACCCATTCAACTTTGTATTCAAAAGAGAAGCCCTCTTCACCTACACTTTACATAGTAAATTAAAAGAGAAATTATAAATAGTAACGTACATAGAGAGTTTGTACTTGTCTCTGAATCCCTGTGGACATTTTGTGACCACTGAACAAGACCAACTGAGAGATGCTTAGTTGTCAGAGATTATTTATTATACTTCATACAAGGACAAGTGTGGGATCATAAGCAACAGTTCATAGAAACTGAATGACTCACAGAAAATAACAGTCCAGAAGCAAACTTGCTTGTGTAAAGGAAGAGGAAAAGGACAGATTAAAAAGTCACTTCCTACATTTGGTGGATGGGTTTTACTCAGCTAAATGATACCTCAGACAACTGCTCTCTCCTTTTCTATCTGCAAATGAACTCAGAAAGGAGCCTTTGCCCACTGGGAAGGGCTGGTCCAATCTTCTTCAGCTGCAGGAGTTAAGCATGACCTCTGTGTACTCAGAGACGCAGGAAAAAACACATCTGCTTGCTGCCCAAAACCTTACCAAAGGTCCTACCTGTGCTCTGCACCCATCTTATACTCAGTAGTGCTGTACCTACTGCAGTCTATCGCTTTCAGTGTGGTGTTGTGATCTACACCGCTTTGTAAATAACTTTAGAGACCAATCTTTAAAAAATTGTAACAGTAGTTATAAATTGATAGTACTAGGACAGTGACATGCATACTAGAAATTCCATTTACCATTGAACTGTCATCACAATCTGTAGTACTGTCACATACTTATTTCCATAGAAAGGATTCAGTTGAACAAGATAACCTGCAAACCTTCAAGTAGATCTGCAAAAATGAATAGATCAATTTGCCACAAAAAGTTATTGTCCCTTTCCCTGCTCCCATCCACTGTAGACCTTCCATTATAACATCAAAACACCCCTTTAGCTTGTCAACCACCACAGATAACATTAAATCTTGTTTAGTGGTCTGTAAGTTGCAGTGCCTTTAAACACTGCACAGACAGAATTATTGGGAAACTACTAGAAAACAAGAGATTTACAGCTTTTTGTTAGTCTACATATGCTATCTGTCCATCACCTGGAATACAATTGGTACATTTGGTTTTATTCCCTGGTCTTGATCAAATGACCATGTGAAAATGACTTTTTATCTGCTTCTCTGAGGCTCTGCTTCTTTTGCTGTAGAAGTAATATGCTTTTAGTACTTTTATTCTTGTTGGATCTGCAGAACTAATACAGTTATCCACTAGTGAGCTGGACTCTTTCCTAGCTTGCATACCATCAGCAGAAGAGTTAGCTGAGTTCCAAATACAGTCTTTATAACCGGCAATCTCAAAGCCAGAAAGAATCCAGGGGTTGTACATGCAGGGCTGGCAAAACCCAAATGTTTTTACTTCTAACTTGTCAGAGTATATCTGAAAAGTGCTACAGAAATAAAGGTGGGATCTTGACATACTGCCTTGACATTACATTTTACAATACAACCATGCTTTATGTAGATCCTTTCTTCCTTTAATTTTCCATCTTCCTTCCTCTTGCCTACACACTTCCTTAGAAGTATGTAGGCATGTAGTAATTAAAATTACTCCTACCACCTGCCAACATTGGCTTATGTTGCAGCTCCCCAGATACTGTCTTAAGAGCCAGGAAAATTTTCATTTGAGATTAGATCGTGACAGAATTTATCTGTTTTATTTGCCTTTTATGCTTCCTTCAACTTCTATTTGTAAATATCTAAATAATCTAGCTAACAGCTTCTTAGGCTTTTAGCTTTAATGGAAATCTCAGACACCTTTTCTGCTGAGTTAATGTTCTCATTCCACTTAAACATTTTACTGTGCTAAAAGAACTAAAGTTTCCCCCTTTTTCACAGTTTACTAAATAGCTCACAGAAATCCACACATCTTGCCAGCACTATCCTTAAAAATATATAACATACACATACATATCTAAGATAACAGTGAAAACATGGCATCACAACTTCTTGAAATAGCAATATTGCTAAGTATTAAAAACAGTGTGATTTAGGAGACAAGATCACTGTAGCTTCAGGGGTAAGAAAGTCTACTTTATGATATTTAATGCCCAAATTCTGAGGGTCTTAGCTTAGAAAATGTTTCCAGTAAGTAATATGTAAGGACCTTTCTGTGTCTACTTAAGACAGTTGTGGACCCTAGCTACCTCCTAACGAAACCAGGGAGCTCAGTAACTGGACAGGGAACACGCTGAGGCACTGGGTTCTACTGAAGTATCTTTCGAAGTATGTTGCCTTACTTCTCTGTTTTGTTTCAAATAAAACATGAATGGCCACTCTACAAAGCAGAAAATAAAACAGCTTGGCTAAGTAAAAAAGAGATTAACATTGTAAAGTTTAAACTGGGTTTCTTACTGTATGTCTAAATAACACCTACTACCACAAAAAAAAACCCAACCAACCAACCCCAAATCAGCAATCTGGACGCACCTTACCATACTACTACAGTAACTTTTTATTCAGCTATTTTTACAGCTATTCTTATGAAGTTTCATGAAAATCACGGATTTTGTTTACAGAACACAGAAAAGGGTGGCAACAGAGGATATTAAACCACTTTCTCATTTTCATCTTTTGACTCATGGTTTGCTTTGATCTTTGCATTGCCAGAGACTTTGGCTTAATAGTGTATCAAAAGGATCAACAAGTGTCTCATTCATGAATTGCTTTGCACATCCAGGTCCATAAACGTAGGACAGTGCAGCTCTTTGGGAATGCAGGCAGAACGGTGTGTCATCAAGCAGTACTGTAAAAGAAGTCTAGGGAAGCACCAATTTTATGTCATTAATTTTGATTTGGTCTCTTCAGGCCAGGAAAGCCCAAATAATACTAGTTGTTACTGCTAATGCCATCAGTGCTAGAAACCAGGTATTTGTACAGGTAGGAACTTTCTACACTCACAAGGTTTTTTCAGGTAGATGAAATCAGTGAGGGAATAATGAAGATTATAAGACCTCTGGAGACCTCAGGAAGTAAAACCAAAGCCAGTATTTTGTATAGACTCTAAGTAACTTTTGTGACTGTCCAAAGCTTTTTGTTTAGTTCAGAAAGTCCTACTGAGTTGACCAAACTGCTATAATTATTCAGAGATGCAAATCAAAGCTTTTATTTTGAAGCCAGTAACAGCAGGTTTTGTGGGCTACTTTCCTTGTTATCTATGGAAAGAACTGCTTGATTCTTTCCCTCTTTTGGGGAAAAGTCTCAGTTAATCTTGGGACGATTCAATGGAACATTTGTAGTTACCACTTATTTCCTTCTTTCAAATATAACGGCTTCTCTCTCTGAATGGAGACTTAGACCGAACTCTTTTGCACCTTACTGTACTCCTCTGTATTTGTCATCTGAGCTGCTTTGGATCAAAGAGCGGAAGGATGTGAGGACTCTGGAAAAATCTGATTTTATTGTTTTGGTTTTGTGTCTTTTTTTCAGGAATGGCTCCAAAATGCGTGATGGGTTCAATAAATTCTCTCTAGAACTACGCTGTGTTGCCTTGAATACTGGAAGAGCTCATAAAAAGAGAATGAAAGATGGTACTTCCTTCTTTGGTTTAGGATCTTTGAAGATAGGTCTTGCTAGGTGCTGGTCTAAGTGTCTGCACTGCTGTTCTTCTTGCACAATATCAACCATTCCAGTCTTCGTGTGGTTGGGGACATACAGTGTTAACAGAAAGAGGCTCTTATCCCTGGCTTATAAGGCACCGAGAATAAAAGAAGATTGCATGATTGGCTCATGTTTACAGCAGCTGAGGGAAGGCTGGGAAGCACGTAAGGGCTTTCTGTGTTGATACTGATCATCCAAGTAATCCATCATGACACAACCATAACTCCTCTGTCTCTAGAACAATGTCCATTAACACCAGCAGAAGCAGGTGGAGAAAATATAGGAAAGCCAGCTCAGCTGCCCGAGTTGGAGATATTCCTACGTAACAGTAGTTTGAAGTGACTTAGACTAAACTGTACTTCCATCTGTTGCCATCTGATGCTTTCAGGATCTCCAGAGGTGCTATAGCCAATGAATTCTTCTGCTATGTTAGAGGTAAGGCCCCTTGAGAAGCTGCCCCAGGCATGTACTTAATACCATCCTTGGATTTTTATGCAAGATGGGGCTGCAAAACAGGGCAAGAGTCTTCTTCCATCACTCCCTCTGGCTCCTGAGCATGGGCCTCTGAACGTGGTCGATTGCTTCTATATCAGAGCCATTTGCAGCCTGAGGCTTGCAGCCCAAATAGCCATGAAGAAGCTGTTTGTTCAAGCAGAAAATAGAATATTTCAGTGCCTCAGTAAACTGCAACAGAGTTGCACAAGAGACTCACATCTTGTACAAGATGAAGAAAGGGCTGCTGCTGCACTTACTGGAGCTAAATCTGAAGCCTGAAAAAATAGGCTGCTGAAGGGAAGCAGATTTAACTCTAGCTGAGACAAGCAAAGGAACCCATCAGGAGTATGACAACTGGAGGCTAGCCAATGTGACGC
>NW_009607732.1:0-3543 GCF_000690535.1 Cariama cristata
TGCTTGGATGGCAGATAACCTCAACCGTGCGATTTGCCATTCCTGGAAGAGCCCAGGCCAAAAATGGAAACGTCCAGGGATAGCTCCCAAACCAATGATGCCAGGGAGGAAAGCTATTGCTGGTCTAGAGCTTCTCCGGGCAGCCCTTCCACAACCACAACAACACTGGGACTCCTGTGCTTGATGGTAGAAACCCTGAGCAGATGTTTGTCACTCTGTTCTAGAGCTTTCTTCCTGTGGAAGGTGGAGTTGTGTACTTAATTTGATAATGGTGCAGTTATTGCAAGTTTTAGAGAGGAACTGGGTTTCCACCAGGAGCAGGGAGGAGCGTTCAGCAGACACGTGTTCCCAGCCACATTTCAAGCAGTTAGACGTCGCGGTCAGTGCTGCAGACCCTAGCGCAGGATCCTTTTCTCATCGGTGCAGCTGGTCGTGGGGAGGCTGCTGGGGAAACTGGACTTGGTTTGGGTGAGTCAAGAGAAGAAATCTCAGTGCTTTGTTGTCTTCTCAGACCTGTTCTGGTTTCAGTCGTAGCTTTTTCATGTACATGTTTATGTGGGTTATGAAAAAAATGTTTCATTTTATTCACATGGGAAAAAACAGGCTCTCCTAGAAACTTTGTATGTGAATGATGGCGCATGGGGGTCTGCCTCTGGTCAGCAGCACATTCAGAAAAGCTCCGGAGGTTTCAGCACTAAGGAGGCACAGCCAGAGCTGGAAATGTGGATATCTCAGGGCTATCAACCCAGTAGCATTACAGGACCATTATAGGGCATGTGATGACCTGGAATAACAGCAGAATTTTTTTCTTTCAGACAGTCTCTGTGCCAGGGGGATTCAGATGCTTGCAGACAGGTACCAGTTTAGTCTAGTAACCAGTCTGGGTGCCAAAGGTATCCTGCCTGACCTCCAGCTGCCTTTACTGAGGGGTGTAGTTCTCCTGTTGGTCCTGGCCTCTGGCTGCAGACAGATGCCTTAGAAACATTAGAACTTCTAAAATAATACCGGATGGGTATGTTTATGCACCTGGATAAAAGAAAAATAGAAGTTATATTTGTAATGGCAATAGGGCTGAAGTTGTGTTGCTGCTGTTTGGCTGAAATTATTTTAAAATACCCAGATGGTGAGTATGAACATATTGCGGCTGGGTGCTCTGAAAAGCCGTGAGCTTGGCTGGGGAAAGTTGGTGCGGGGTGGAGAGGGGGAGCGGCACAGTTCAGGATTTTATATTTTGATTCTGAGTCTTCTGGTGTATTTGGGTCACATATTTCAGGCTTTTTTCTGCAGTCACAAAGACTGCCTTTCAAAGAAACCCACAGCTGTTAAAGACTCCACAAGTTGACGGGGAATGAAAAGGCGAATGTTCCCAATGTGTAAGAAGAATTGAGTGCACAAAGACCAGTTTAGACAGCATTTCTCCAGCCTGGAGCCTTGGGATGTGACCTCAGTAGCGCAGGCACTATTTCCTTGAAGCTGCTGCTTCTTCCTTCCTGAGACTGAGTTAAAATCTGCACATGGTGATGCGGAGACCGGTAACGGGGCGGCTGGTGGCAAAGTCAGAAGGGAGCCCAGTGCCCACACATCTCTCCAGGGCTACTGGTGAAGGACCCCCGGGAGCAGGCAGGAGCCTGGATTGCAGCTGGGATGGGTCCATCTGCATTGCTTTGGGTAGGGACCAGGCAATTGTTTGTACTTGAATAAAGGCTTAATTGTGACTCGAAATGTCCCAACTGCTTTTTTTTTCCCCGCCCCAAAGAAAAGCAAACAAAACTGGAGAACAACAGGCTGGAGTTATAAGGGGCTTTGGAAATGTTTGACAAACCTGTGCTTCCTGTCTCCATTAGTCCAGTAGTTATGAAGGTCAGCTTGGAGCCTTGGCTTTGAATCTCTTCTTTGTTGGCTTGGGATGAAAGGCCAGGAGGGCGGGGATGGCACCGGGGGCACTGTGGGCTCTTAGGTCCACCGTTCCTCCATGTGCCATTAAAAGGAATGGGGGGTCTGCCTCACTCTTTGCTGGAAACGAATCAGTGCAGCGATGACAGTGTGTGTGGCATCGCACAGAGCCTTTGGCCGTCCCTGTTCTCTGCCAGTTCGTTAGGAAGATGAAGGAGGAGGCAGAGGCTGAGCTGGCAGGGGAGCATCCCTGATGTGCTGCTGCCCCCAGCCCCCTGGCTGCTTCGGCTGCAGAGCAAGGAATTTCATAGCCTTGGTAAGAGAAAGGAGATGATCTTGAGTAACGCTCGGTGATGGTCCTCACTCTGCAGTATGTGGGGCTTCCTTCGCAGTTACTGGTTTCCCCTTGAAACTCCGATTTCCCTATCATTAATGTAAAGAGTGGAGTCAACTGGTAGGCAGACTGCTGAAATTCATTATGCTTAAAATCATTGCAGGGATGGATAGCAGTGCTCATTGGGGGTCTGGCAAAGCACTGGACCCTGTTCTCTTCCCTCGTAATCCTGCACACCTTGATGACATCTGGGTGGCTCTGCTGGACTCTTCTTGCTGGAGATGTCCTCCGAGCTGGAGTCTGTCAGAATCTGTCTGCCTGTGCACCTCCACCTTGCATGTGATGTAAACTGTTTTCTGGCTCCGCTGTGTATCCACCTCTCCTGACTCCTGGCTGAGTGAGATGTGGCAGAGGAAAGGATGGGAGAGACACAATGATGCTGGAGAAGTGGTCCTGCAGCTTGGATGCACCATAAGGATCTCCCCTTTCCCTGTTTCTTCTGCAAAACAAGTTGTCATTAGACGGCTTTGATAGTGTCCCCAGGCTAATCTGTTCACTGGCATGAAGCGTAGAGATGGGTGGCAGGTCTTCACTGCACGTGCGTCTCTGGCCCAGCCTATCTAGTTAGGCATTTTTCAAATTCTGGTGGTATTATTCTCCCCTGAGCTGTACTCTTCTTTGCCCATTTCCCCCTCCAGCTCTCTCCACACCCTTTTCTACATTCCTGTATCCTTCCTTCCACTGCTGCTTTCGCTGTTTCTTCCACCCTCGGCAGTTCTCACTTCTACACCATTCACCAGGATGAACCCCAAAACTGCCTGTTCTCTGATGCTGCTCCTGCCCCGGCATCCTCACCCCAGCTCAGCTCAAGCAGAGACCCCTGTTGCCACCAGCGTCTCTGCCCTCAGGGTCTGTGTTGCTCTTCCTAGGCTCTGTGATCTCCAGCCCATCTCTCCTCATGTATTTACTTTTCTAAAACTTCTCACATTCATTCTCACTTTTGGCAGCGGCGCATCCATTGCAGCACTCCGGGGCCAGGCCTGCCTGCAGGCTCAAGGCTCGTGTCGGATCTGCTCTGGTCTTCACTAAACAAGAGCTTTGCTTTTGTCAGGCATTATGTCCATGGCTGCTTCAGGCACACCTCTGACTTCTCCAGTCTTTCCCCTTCCTTCTTACTGCAGGGGACCTTTTTTCTTTGGAGAGAAAAAGACAAAGTACTGTGTCCTCTCTGCGCTTCTCATTGCGTTCTTCTTTCCTTTTCCTCTGGTTTCTCCTCTTGCCTCTGATCCCGTGCTCTCTATTCCTCCTTGTTGCAC
>NW_009607733.1:0-12386 GCF_000690535.1 Cariama cristata
TCCCCCCTCCCCGCCCGTTGCGGCCTCTGTTCCCCTTCCCCACCCCAAGCCTTTCCCCCGCAGCCACCTTGCTTGGTGGCCCCTCGCCTCCCCCGGTACCGTGCACCCCACCACGGCAGGGCCGTGGGTAGTGCCCTGTCCGGCAGGGACTCCCCCGCTGCCATAGAGCGCCCTAATCCGCCTCCAGCTCCTTGGAGATCTCCTTCGGCGAGGACATCTCCTCGGAGACTTCCAAGGGGTTGTTCGCCACGGGGAGACACGGTGGCTGTGGGGTGCTTTGGCTTTGGGGTGGCCTTGGCTGCTGCGTGGGGCAGGGACACCTCGCCACGCTGCCGCCCATCAGCGCTCCCCTTTTAAATTTACCCACCACGGTCCTCTCGTGAGGATCGCTCGACGTTGGGGAGCAGGGCCTGCCTGAACATTATTGTGTATTTGTAAACGATTTGTCTTAAAGTGTATTAAAGATAGAAGTAGAGCAGCATGAAATGACATTACATTTGGCGAAGCACGTTAGCATTCGGGGGATTTAAAATAACTGGTTCTTTTGTAATATGTTTTACTAACAGGGAAGAAATTTGTATATGTTGAGCCATCTAGGAGAGTTAAAGAAATACTTGAAGAAGAGCTTGCTTTTCAGAAAGAAGCATGCCATGTTAAACATCCAGCTGCAGGTAATCCTTCTTATCAACAAATGGCAAGGTTTTGTAAGGGCAAATGGACTATAAATTATTTTGAGGAACTGTGGCAAAATTACTACTTTAAAAAAACAGCCCAGAACATTTATGTAATAGCCTAGGGAACATTTAGAAACAGAAGAATTGCATATAGTCTTTATTACTTTTTTTTTTAAAAATCTGAAATTACAGGACCATAGAGAACATGGATAATTCCATATGGTCTGTCAGTTTAATAAAACAGAAACAAATGCCAAGCGGTAGGGAGGTTTTGTTACCTTTTTCTTTGAAAAAAGTCCTGTAGTTATTAGAATACTTTGTCTCCTTCTGCTGTTCAAAACTGAAGTTGGTGTTAAAAAGAAAGAGTGGAGGTAAGAATGATAAAGGTAAACAAAGGAGAGGAAAACAGTGAAACCAATTAGAAAAACGGTCTGTTTAGGCAGCTTAAAGGTTATGGAGAGACCTGATTACAGTAGACCAATGATGAAATGGAACAAAGTGTTCGGTCTAGCTAAACTATTAAAAGTTCTGAGAACTGGAGGTAAAAATGAGGTAAGATCAGAGTAGAAATAATTAGCGTTTTTTAACAAAAGAGAACTTAATACTGAAACAATTTAACAAAGATCACTTAGATTCACCATTTTTAACACACACTTTAAATATTTTGCACTTAAATTGTTAGCACTGGTCCAAGCTCATTCATTAGTTTTGGTGCAGGAATGTGCCTGAAGCCATGTGACCCATGTAAAACAAAACTTACATCATGCTGGTGCTCTTCTGCAGCCATGAGATCTATTAATCTGATTGTAGAAAATTAATTTTCAGAAGTTTATAATGTTTACAGATAGGTCATCTTATCTGGTTGACTAAAACTTCTTTCTTACTGCCTTTATCAGCCAAGCTGTTGTATTTTATTAGGTACCTCTCTGTGGAGTCCACTGAGTAAAGTTGGTTATTCTACAATTTCCCTCATTAGTTTGTTCTAGTTGTTGGTGTATTAAAAAAAAAAAAAAAAAAGCCCGATTAATAATTCGGATTTGCATGATTCAGCTCCTTGCTTTTCTTGGATAGATAATAATGCCTTGTTTAGTATCCAGGCTTTTCTTCCAGAGAAGCTATATACACATATATTTGGTTTTGGCTCTTTATGTACTCTCATCAATTGTTTTACCTCCTCTTTCACAATGTGAATTCCAAATCTGATCATGGTATTTCGGTATTTGTATCACTAGTAGCCTGTAGAGAGAGAGAATCATTTACTTATTTTAGAGCTAACATTAGCACTAGGACCTTGAACTGTTGGTTGACTGTTACTCCTAAATCCATGATGCTTTTGCTCCACAAGACACAGTTCCCATTCTGTAGCCCCACGTTCTTTTCTGTAGAGTAAAGCTATTCCTTGGTTAAATTAAGGTGCATTTTGTTGGAATAAGCCCACCACTATATCTCCTAATCATTAAATCCTCCACAAATGTAGTAAGGGCATTTTTGCCTTTGTTTCCAAATGTGGAAAATTTGGAAAAAGGTCTGATTTCTCTTATGTGGGATTGAGGCCCAAGTCTAAACTCACTCAAAATGAATTTAAGACAGTTGGATTCACAGACAAAAATGTACATAAGTTACATGATGTAATCAGAGTCCTGTCAGACTCCATTACTCCGATTAGGCTAGTTAGGCAATTACCTTGCACACACCTCCAAATGAATGACTTACGTAGGCTCTGTTTATAGTAAATGGAGAGAAAAAGGCACTTTGAAAATGCAATTCTTCTGACTTGTCCTAGATACCTACCATTGCAAGTGTCGTGCTCTAAAAGTGCTGGTTCTTTTCCCATTGACTGTAAAGGGGTTCTGGACAAGTAGCGGAATTGCAGGTGTTAACACTGGTCTGCTCGATCTGCTCAGGTGTCTGATGTTACTAAGAGCTGAAGATAACTGTATTTCACTGCATCCGTCTGCCAATGGATCAAAATTGTCTGGAATATTTCAGTCTGATCGTATAAATGGATGCTACCATATATGTTCTCATGATTTCTGGGGAGTCCCCCAATGAAATGTATGTTACAAAGGCTTAAAGTACTAAAGATAATATAGAAACACTACAAAAGTATGCATTACAGGAATGTACAATATGGATATATAACAAGCTCAGTATATAAATGGTATGTATAGCATAAAGTTACACACGTAGCATAACAATGCTATGTATAATAAGGTCAAATAGATGCTTGTGTACAGATTATTCAGTACCTAGTTCCTTTTTCATCTGTACGTCTGGGGAATTAGAGATGGTCCCAAAGTGGCCTGGGCTCTGATAAACAACAATTGTCAGGTTGGTTGGTTACTGATTTATACAGTTTAGATTATTAGTAAATTTATTGTTTTACAGAAATTAGATGGTTAGTAAATTGTAACCTTTGCACAAAATAAATTAGCTTTTTTGTTTTGGTGCTGTTGGTTTTGGTTTGGTTTGGGGGGGGGTTTGGTGTTTTTTTTTTTGCGGGGTGGGGTTGTTGTTCTGCTATCTTTTTATGAGAGTATTTGGTGTTCCAATATGACCAATAAATCATGCTGGATGCATCAGTGATATTACTGCTGTTTCTTACATGTTATCGATCAGTTGCATCCTGCTTCAGTTAGGAGCCTAGTAGTCCTAAGTTGTTCTACGGACAGCAGAGACCGTCGTATACCTTTAGCAATCTGAATTGCTCTCTGAAGATGTCAATCTCTTTTCATTAACTGTGGAGGAAGATTATAGTGTTCTGCCTAACTACTTCTGATTACTGTATAGACCAAAGGGACTGTCTTTTAAAAGTTACCTTAATTCTAGAACAAGTTGAAGTAATCAGTTATAATGGTATTATTTTGACAAATTATTAACAGTGGCTCTGGAAGGAATTTGGAGTGTGAAAAAGAATTTCTCCATTGGAAGCCTGAAACCAGTGTCACAGAACAGAAATGGTTTACTTTTACAGCCTCAATTCTACTCAAGGCATGCAGGAATGAAAAGTAAGAGTCAATAATAAGAAACTTTCACTAAAACACCGCATTTTAAAACTGCACGGTAGTATCATTTTATAATTCATAGACATCTCACAGAACTGCAGATTACCTCTATAGTCTTATAGTAATCACCTCTGGGCATCTTTCTGCAGAGCTAACCACCCTCTTCCTTTAGTAAGTAGCCAACAAACTTGAAATCTCTGCATGAGAAACCTGTTTAGGACTGCCCTGTTGAATCACCTTATTTCATATTCTGAAACCTTTTGTAAATGTGTGGGATAATCACTGTTTCCCACTGATAAGTGGTGAGAGTTGGTTTTGTGTACATAGTGACCCTTACTTGCCTTTCTTAACATCCAACCTTAACGAATTCAAATATTTGGAAAAGCCCTCCTCCAACACACCTCCTGAAAAGAGATTGATCTAGGTATCATTTTGGGCACTTCAGCGTTTGCCTGCAATGGTCGGCTGGTGCTCTGGGGCATGTATTTCTTTCTTTACAGTCTGTGGAGTGTGGCTTTTGTGGAGCAGACCTGTTCCTTATGAGCTGGTAGATTTTAGTGTAGTCTTCTCAATGTGCCCACCTTCTCTCCTTCAGTGAAATGTGTTAATTTTGCAGTGGAAGGTGAAAGCTTCCAACCCTAAGGAAGCAGAGTTCATTAGCTTTGTAAGAGGAATATTGTTAGTGCCATGAGCTTGCAGAATATATGAACTCGGTATATTTTGCCATTAAATGAAGATCCTTCCCATGTTCTCGAGGGCCAGTGGTTTAAAAATACAGCTAGCTGCATGACTAGCAGCTCTTCCTATCTTGGTCTTGTGAGTTCTGGAGGTAGTGGCAGCTTAATTACGACAGCAGCATGAATTAAGTTATTGTCAGTATAAGAAGTGTTTAACCCATACAGCCTTCTGCCATGCTGCCTTTACTCTAGAGTTACTACTCATAGGAATATTTTGGTTGTAGAGCAGGCCTAATCTATACCAGGTATTAACTGCAGTCACTTCCAATATGTACTTAAACTAGGAAAATTTTAGCTGCACCATAGAAAATACCACCAAAGAATGCCTCAGAGCTTTGGGATGTTGGCATATTTTTAAAACTCAGGTGCCTGAGGCTTCTAGTGAAGGCACACAGAGCTTTCAAAGATCTGGTCTCCTCCATTTCCTGTTAAGATCAGTGAAGAAAGAACAGCTTTAAAACAAAGTAGTTTATTCAAATTGATTTAGATGCTGGTATTTATGGGATCTGTTGGTTTTCCTTTGGGAATTTAGATGTACCTTCATCAAAATGTACCTTTATCTAGCAGCACTGGTGCTAGAGACAAGGGATGCTCTCCTCACTAGCTATACTGCCTGTTTTGCAGCAGAATAGGCAGGTATCATGAGAGAAAGGGTGGCAGAAAAGATACAAGACAGGAGAAAAACTGGGAGGAATTTAGCTTCAGCTCCTATACTCACCCAACCATTTCCATTCACACACCCTCTTCTGTGTAAGGATCTGGGGAAAAAAATGAGGTGGTAATATACTAATTGGGAGATGGAGTAGGTACAGGCCATGGAAATGGACAAAAAAGAAGAGGCGTTTCTAGAGAGAAGATGAGTTACTGAGTTTAGTGCCAGAAGGAAAGGCACTAGCAAAAGGAAAAGGAAGAAGAGTAGACAAGGGGAATGAAAGAGGAGACAGAACAGAAGGTCAGCAATTCCTGAAGGGAAAACTGGAGAGGGGAGAACACTCCAGCAACGCAGAGATAGAAACTGTAAGAAATGAAGGGAAAAGATATAGAAGAGAGAAAAAGATAAAAATATATATACCCATGTTGCTCAATTTACTGAAGTTAATGCATTTATTTTTGCTTCTCCCTTTTACAGGCTTTCCCTAAAATTGACCAGTGGTTTGGGGGGCTCATGATGTGGTGTCTCATCCAGCCTTAAAGTGGATCTTGTTTTTTTACAGATTGCTGAACTTTAGTGCTATGAAGACCTGAGCCTGTTTTGATGTGTCATATCAAATATCAGAATGTCTAGCTGCCTTTGGAAATGCAGATCCGTATTTCTAAGAATTTGAAAAAAGTTCTGCTTGGATAGGGAGCTATTTCCTCTTTGTTTGTTGTTGGTTTATTCATATTCTCATGCTGCTTTTTAATCTGATGTTGTAGTAGCCAAATCTGATCCATATTTCAGCTAGTGATGAAGATGTCACAATCCAAAGATTACAGAATGTTCGTGCTGACAAAAACATGCTACCGTGAAACTCGGCAATTTCATAGGCTTCTCTGTTGCAAAGTGATTCTAAGTTCCAGCAGAAGATTGTAATTGAAGAGATGCCTTAAAATGCCTTAGGCTGAGTCTGTTCATTAAACTGAGCAGTTCAGAAGCCAAGAATTTGGGATTCGATGTCTAGCCTGATTTAATAAAAGTTTACCATAAATAAGTCTCTCTCTCTCTGTCTCTGTATATGTACGAGTTATCATAGTGTCCAAGAACCACAGAGGCAGCATGGAAGCTGAAATAACCTGTCACTTATCTCTCACTCTTAACCATCATTACACTGAGGTAATACCAAATGATCATTAGTTTGTTTTGTATTATCACACCACTTAGGAAACAAACGTGGATCCTTCTAGGTGCTGTATAAAGCCAGAACAAAAGATAGCTTTGAAAGGTCAGGGATGACTGGAGGAGGTACCAGAGACTGGAGTGACATTTGCAGCTACAGAACAGCTTCAGTGTGCTGGTAGCAGATGAGAGGCTGGAAGCTCTCTCCAGTAAAGCATCTGAGCTGGCTGAGCCTGAACCGTGCAGGAGGAGGTGAAGAGTTGGAGACTCCCTGCTGTGGGAGGTGGAAGCTCCCATTTGCTGCCCCAGCGTGCTCTCTGGGGAGGTTTGTTGGGGGGCTGAGATCTGGGAGGATGTGGAGAGCATGCTGAGTCTCGTCTGGGCCTCAGGCTCCTACTCCCTGCTGCTTTTTCACGTGGTCAGCACCGACACTGCCAGGGAAGACGTGGAGCGTTTCAAGCACGACTGCGTTGCTGTAGGGTGAGTCAAAGGCGTAAGTGCCCAAGTGGTTTCTCCTCAATCCTACTGGTGAGGGGTAGGGCTGGAGGAATGGATGGATCCTGTAGGTCAACTGTCGTTTGCACAGCTGGTGCTGAAAATGGGGAGTTGGCTTTTATGACTATGGGATGTCCCCTCTTTGAGGACTAAGAACTGCTGGGAAGAGATGAGGTTGCACCTCAAGTGGGGCAAAAGCTGCGTTTGTACCCTATGTAGAAAGATCTACGATTGTTTCCTAAGAGGTGTGAAAACACAAGAAATACATAGTAGTGATCATTTGCTGGGGGAGGAGAACTGTAAGTAGGAGTGACAGGGGAGGGAGATGACAACGCATGATCAAGTGAGGAGGTGGTGGACCAGGTTGGTAGGCATGATATTTCCTGTCTTCATGTTTAAAAATCTAACTTAATGATCAATCTTTGCTATATTTCTAGAATAATTGTAGCACATTCTTTTCCAAATTAATAATACTTAGCACTTACCCTACAGTTTTCATTGCCAGAATTCATTCCAGACATCCCTCCAGAACATTTGTGGGATAGACAAGTGTTACGCTCTTTTTAAAGGAGGGAACTGTATTGTACAGTGACAAAAATGAACTGGGACTGATGGGTAATTTAAAATTAAGAGTTGAAGAGCTCCTTATTCCCAGTTATACCTCAGACTGATAATTTACATCTTCCCTAAGGTGCAATCCTAAGAGGTGGAGATGGGATTTGTTTCTGGGGCTCTCAGATCCTAAAGAAGTATCTAAACCACGCTGAATATTGTTAAAAAGAAAGAGTCTCAGTGACAACTTTGTGAAGCTAGACTTTGTTTTCCTTTGCTTTTTTAGCAAGTATCTATGAATGAAATGGGATATTTGTTTTTTGATTGTCTGGAACTCTTCTCTGACACTAAAAGCTTTGGGTTTACTTTTTTATCAGTGAGAAGGGGAAAAAAAACAACCCACCTTAGTTGGCTCCAAGCCAATTCTTTTCAACATTTCCATTCCACTTCTAAATGAAAAAAATTATTGGCACTGAAAATTGCACCTGAGGCACTGGAGGAGTAGCTGCTTTTGAAATTGTTATTCTCACGTTTTAGATGCAAATTTGATCATGAATGACACAATGATGTTTGAAAAACACTGGGTTTTCAGATAGAGGTTTTGATTAAGCTTGTTGCATCTCATTTCTGCTCCTTGCTTCATTTTTGTTCTACTCCCCTCCCCTTGCTTTCTCATTCTTAATAATTTTTTTCGTGATCTTGTTTTAAAATTTTCCAAATAAAAAGACTTTCTGTGTCTATCCTGGATTTCTGCACTTAGCTCAGTTTTGCTGCAACAAAGGCAGATTTGTGACTTTCATTTGCTCCTTTGCTTCCTCTTCCTTTTTGTGCAACCTTGTACAACAGAGAAATGTCTTTTAGATCTTTCCTACTGAATATTTTATTTCAATTACGAGGCTTGGATAATTGTCAGCTAGTCCAATATATTCATGTTCACGACCTTTTTATGTGTCTCATCTTTCATTTGAATAAAACAAAGCAATTAGTTTAAATATAGTAACATTGCATAATATTATACTAATGTTATTAATATTACTGTGATATTTATAATATTTATAGTATTTCATTAATTGGGGTGTCAAGTAATTTAAATTAACTGTGCTCACATTTTATTATAGTGACTTTTTACTGTCTAACTGTTCAGCTACCCTTTTCTCTTATTTTTTTTAATATTATTTCATTTCCAGCCTAAACACTACTGTTTTGAAAGACAAATGTTCTGATTGCTTCCATGTATTAATAACAGTGTTCAAACACTGACATCTTTTCAAAGGCTACATCTACATATCAAGCAACAAACCACAATAGGAGGAGGTCAAGTTATTAAAGCAATTGGGATTGAGAGCCCGATGATGACTAGATGTGGTTTAGGAGATTTACTTCAAACTAGAGCTAGTCTTGTCTCCTGGACTGAAATGTCACCTCGATGCTTGAGGTTCAAAGATGTTTGAAGAAGAACTTTACAACAAACCTTTGCCCTCTGGCCTGGGGGTTGCTCACAGGGTAAAATGGGAGCATTAGCGCTGGTTGCGCATCACTGTCCCTGCCACTGTTGCTGCATAAGATGCAGTCCAGTGCTCTGAAAAAACAAGGAAGGTTGAAATTCATGATAACTGCTAACAAAGATCCACAGAGCCAAATTCTGGCTTGCTGGTACACACACGCATGTCAAAGTGTCTGAGGATGGTGTGGTTTTGGTAGGGAAGTTTTCTGTTCTGATTTCAGCTCTGGTCTACCCTGGTGAACAACAAAGATGTGTGCTGCAATGGAAGGTCAAAGAGCATTCTGGGACAGGATCCTCCATCCACAGTGTGCCCAGCACATTCGTTCATGCCTGTGACTTGACCTGGAAATGTCAACTTCACATAGTTTTAATCCAATCCTGTTCACAGTCCTGGGTGGAACTGTAGCCAGGCAGAATATTTTGACGTCGTATTTGCTGCATGTGCAATAACGTGGGCTTGTCTGTCCAGAAGCTGTTCATCCCAGGAGACATGCATCAACTTTCAACTGAATCTTTTATCTCTGGTCATATTTCAGCATTTTAAACTTCCAAGCAGAAAGATCATAATCCTGAGTATGAAACACTGGGTAATCAAATTACAGGCATTTAAACTTTATACTAAAATACAGTGCGCAATTTATACATAACATAACTTTTATCACTCTTTTTCATACAGGATTTAGGTTCTTACTTGGCAAAAGCTTGCACTGAAACCATGGGGGCTATTTACAAAGAAGAGATTTCAAAGTCATTCTTAGTGTCATTTTGGTACCAGATAGCATCCTGCTACTCTTTGAAGCTGATCACGTTTTCTTAGGATAAGAAACTCCGTAAGGTTTCTCTGGTTGACAGAAAGTCTGGCTTGATAGCTGTGGCTGAAAACGCAACCACATCTTGCAGTACCTTTTAAACTGCGTTTGCAAGACAGTTGACAAATAACTTCAAAGGCTTTTCTAGGCTTAAATACTTCTCAAGTGTGACAAAACACAGTGAGTCAGAGTAGAAGAGGAAGCCAGCTGGGAAGCTCTAGGTGAAAACATTTACTGCTGTTAGAAATGGCAAACATTTAACCTTCAAATAAGCAAAATATTTTTTTATTTTGCAACAGTTTCATTACTAAGGGCTAGCATTTTATTTTAAATTCCTGACTATCAGCAACAGTGGAGCTTACTGTGGTTTGCACAGAGCAGTTAAACCACAGTTCCCCAATTTGTGTATACAGTACCAAGAAGTCTGTGTGGTCCTCAGTCCACAGAGCTATCTCCGGGGCTGGTTTACCTCCAAAGCAGACAAAGCCAGGTGTGTTCCCTCTGGAAGGTCCGCAGGCATCTGGTAACGCTACTCAACCTTCATCATGTTGTACTTCCCAGTTAGGTCTGTGCAGTTTTTCCTGAATCAGAGTGAACAAAACTGCTTGACAAAACTCAACCAGCACGGAGTAGCTGATTGTGATTGTGCAATGGACACGCTGTGTCTTACGGCAGAAAGAAGGCAAAGCGGAGCTGATGTGGGTTACTGCCAGGCTGGTATTTCTTCTCTAGAAGAGAAATGAGACATTAAAAAGGAGAAACTCCTCACCTACACACAGGTACGAGGACACCTGAATTCTAACCTTGGTCCTGACAGTGAGGTCATTCCCTGTATCCCTCACTGTACAGCGACACATCATGTCTTGCTTGGAAGTTTAGCACAGCAAAATTTCTAGGAGGCTGCTAGACTCTTAGATGAAGGCACAGCTACCATTACTTCCAGTAGTGACTGTGATGAATATCTAACTAAAACGTATTTCTGTACTATCTATCTCCCACATTGTGATGGGGTTTGAAGACAGATAGCAAGAGCAAAACAATTGGATCTGTAATTTGAAAAACTTCTAAAATATGCCTTAAAAATAGGTTTCATCACGCTCTAGTTATAAATTCTATAAAGACTTTTGAACTTGTGGACTACACACAACATGTAAACACATATTTAGTCTCCACAGAGGCAGGTGTACCATGAAAACTTACGGTGACAGTATTACTGATAGAAATATTTTAGGCTACTGTCCTACTGTCTTCTCATCTGGAATTGATCTAATTCTTCTTTTCCATAATCAGACAAATAGGAAATGCTGTAATACTGGATTTCCATGATACATATACCATCGCAACTTACTGTAGATTTCAGTAATAGCTTCCTTTAACATGCAGTGTAGAGCTTTAGCTGACGGTGTGTTGATGAATATAGGAAGCCTCATTTTGATCTAATGCTAAATAATTCAGCAGATTTGTTCCCATATGAACAGCACAGCACTGGGACAGGCTGGGACAGGCTGCCAGAGGTGTTGTGGAGTCTCTATCCTTGAATATTTTCAACACGTTGGTGCTAGTCCAGCCGGCAGCTAGGTGAGCACCTTAGCTAGTGCTGGCCGTAGTGCTCCTCTGGGTGGGAGGCTGGACCGGTGACCCCCAGTGATCCCCTCCAGCCAACGCTGTGTGCTGGAGCAGAGGCAGTAAGGTACTGACTACAGCCACAGCTGCTGGCATTTCTTGTATTTTATGAGTGCTCACAACATGGACAATGGAAGTCTGCAAGCGCTTTTATGTGCAATTAATCAGTTTATGGATGCACATGACCTAGTTACTAACCTAACACCAACCGCACACACTAATTCTTTATTTTGGGGAGTAAACAGGCTTGAATCACTTTTTTTTACTAATATAGAGACAAGTCACAGGGCCTTGACCTATGTGGTATGTAAGAGCCATGCTGTAACCCGCATGGTCGGTGAGAATTTATGCCTGGTGTAACTCCGCTGCCTTCAGTGGATCTGTATGAGAGGACCTTGGATCTATAGCTGTTGGATATGAAAATGCGTAGTGTCGGAGCTGGAAACTCTCCAGCTCTGTACAAACAGTCTCTGAACTGTGTGCATCAATGATCTCTTAGTTCACTGAAGGAAATGACTTGGGGAAAACAGTTTCAAGCCTATCTGATACACTTTTTCATACCAGGTCTGTGAAACAGAGCCTTAAGGTTTTCTAGTTTTTTAATAGCTGTGAGATTTTAATGTAAACTTATGCAGTTCTAAGAAAGTTTTAAAAGGACAAAAAAATTTCTTTTCTTTAATTTCTTTTCTTTTAGTTTTCCAAATTGTTAATCTTTTAGAGGTGCTTGAAACTGGTTGAATTTGACAGGAATTCAAAGCTACTGCAGCTGCTGTCACTTCTTTATTTTTTTTTTTTTGCTAAGTGATTTATTCAAACCTTCTCTCAATTTCACTCTCTAAATTGCAACTGTTTTAAAATAAAATCCTCTGCATCTTCTGAAGCACTTCCCTTCAAGGCCACAGAATACAGCATGTAAACCATAGCTCAGCTGCTGTGGGAAAACCCTTTTGCTGGAGTTTAAAACCTCTGACTGTTTCAGGTGTGGACTGGAAGAAATAAGTCGCATGGGAAGCAGCAGAGCAGCCCTGCTCTCTCCTGGGCACCAGGGCAGGGAGATGGGAGACTGCGTCAGCCTTCGGGGCCTGCGTGGCAGGGCTCTCCTCCACCCGTGGGCCTCTGCCCCACGCTCCTACCTGCGCTCATGTATTGGGTTTGTGTGGTGAGGTTTTGG
>NW_009607734.1:0-10733 GCF_000690535.1 Cariama cristata
AATAAAAATATAAAAAGTATTAAAAAAATATTTTAAAAAATGTTAAAAAATAATCACTATTTAAGAAATGGCTTCCTCAGGAGCTTAAAGTATGCTTCAGATTTTTTAAAATGACAATATGTTATTACTTTAGAAGGCTCTTACATAGAAAATGCATATACCTAAGTCTTGAGATAACTAGTTATATGCTATTGGTAGAAATTGTAAGGTTGTGAAATTGTTTCTCAGATTTCAAACCAAAACATTGCAAAAAAGCCTCATCCTCAAAAAAATATTTTTCCTGCTGTACCATTATGAAACTGCTATAACTTCAGCTACAAACATTCCTATTACTAGTCAAGTAGCTACACTGCTTTCTCTCTGCTCATTCCCATCGTGTTTACTGGGACACGGATTGCTTATCAGGCAGTGAACTGCACCAAGGAACTGACTAAAAGTAAAACCAGGATTTCTTTTGGATTTGATTATTTTTCACCTACATTGGCTATTTTATATGATTTGAGCACGGCCACATCAGTAGTTCCACCACTGGAGAGTGGCAGTGAGAAAACACAGCTGTGAGATGGAGACTGATTCTGGTCAGCAATGGAACTAGCCTCGAGATTCCGTTGGTCTATGCCTGTGCATGAAATTCTTTGAAGCTTCTACATCCGTAATCGCAACAAAGAAGTCACTTTATCCTGTCTGTGTAACTGTGTACTTTGTAAAAGCTCATTTCATCATAGGGACCCTCTTGAGCTTTACTTCCTTGTTTTCTAGATGCATTTTAAAAAAAAAACCTAAAGCAAGAAACATTTTACTTTTTCTGAAAATTGGTAGTAAGTCCCTTTCCAAATAACCAGAGTCCAGGAGTACAATCCATACTAAAGGACTAAATTGCTTTATAAACAGCACTTACAGAGCTGTTAGAAATGGCACTATTCAATACTTGATTAGTATCTACGACTCCTATTACATTACAGTATTAATGATAATATATATTTCTAAGCTAATTCTTTAAACAATTTGCAGTGTTTTGGCAATTAAAGTTTGCTTTGGTGCTCAGAATTATTTTATTTCTCTTTGACAGAATTTAATCTTTTCACTAAAATCTGAAACTGAGTCTGCATACACAAACCACTAAAAATGTTACCATTCACATTGCCAGGTGTAATCAGCACTTCATTAACTCACCCCTTTATCTCCTCTTGTTTTGGAATTGAACTTCACTGTCTTTAAACGGGCTCGTTCTTTTTTCTCAACTCTACCACAAAAACATACACAAAAATGGTAAATCAGCAAAACGCCAGCACTTGAAGTTACTAGTTGTTATGATGTAAGCATATAGGTGTACCTTTTGTAGTACAGATTTTTATTGCTGATGACACCTTCAGAAAATGGAAGCCTGCTAATGGCAAACTGTATTGCAAAAGTAGAGTATTATTTCTCAAGTGATAAGCTGTGAGGCTATTGGCGTATTCTGTGATTACAAAGGTTCAATAAATCCGGAGGGTGCAAAGAGAAAACATGACATCATAAATGAACAGCCCCAATTAGAAGTCATAGAATCATAGAATAGTTTGGTTGGAAGGGGCCTTTAAGGGTCATTTAGACCAATCTCCCTGCAGTGAGTAGGGACATCTTCAACTAGATCAGGTTGCTCAGAGGCCCATCCAGCCTGTCCTTGAATGTTTCCAGGTACGGGGCATCTATCACCTCTGCGGGCAACTTGTTCCAGTGTTTCACCACCCTCATTGTGAAAAATTTCTTTCCTATATCTAGTCTAAACCTGCCTTCCTATAGTTTAAAACCATTACCCCTTGTCCTGTTGCAACAGACCTTGCTAACAAGTCCCTCCCTAGCTTTCTTGCAGGTCCCTTTAAGTACTGGAAGGCTGCTGTAAGTCTCCCCAGAGCCTCCTCTGCTGCAGGCTGAACAACCCCAACTCTCTCAGCCTTTCCTCATAACAGAGGTGCTCCAGCCCTCTGATCATCTTCGTGGTTCTGTCACAAAGTCAACAGCAGATACTAAAATTCAGAGCACCTAATCTCTTATTTGGGTCTCTAGTATGCCAACAAACACCTTGTCTCTGTTTACTCTAGCCACCAAAGATTTGCCAGTTTTCCAGGTTTTGGGTAGAAAGAATTCATGATAGTGTCATGATTCAAATAAAATTCACTTGCACCTTTTCATACATACATGGTGTAATGTTATTAAACCCACATGTAATGTTATTAAACCCATAACTTGCATACAGTGAGAACAGAGAAATGGACTTGGACCACCTTTATCAACTTCAGCACACAACTTCTAAGGCTAAATAGGATTTTCACAAATTTCTCAGTGAGTTAGAATCCCACTACAGATTACTTTTAAAACAAACAAACAAGTGGCTGATGTGGTACAGAATTAACAACAAAGAGCAAAGCATATGCAATATATGTATTAATCGTATCAGACATTTAATAAAAGACATCTCGAAGTCAATAAAATATGACATACCTGCGTTTGCTTGGGATAACTCCAATTTCATCACTTTCTCCATCTGGAGTTACCTGCCGTGCTTGCCACCATTCATCATCAGAAGCATTAATGACATGGAGAATATCACCAAATTTGAAGTTCAGTCCTTGACTTGGAAGGCCGCTATCTTTAGTCTTGTCATAATCAAAAAGAGCTCTACATTGAAAAGAAAAAATTAAACATAGAAAAAGCAAGAAAAAAACCAGGGGAGTATGAATAGCACAAAATACGAAGCAAGCTGCCTGTGTTGTTCATAAATGATTGCATCATTCTAACCGTTGCTTAAAACAAGAATGCTGAATGCACTCTCTCTCTCTCTCTTATATACACATAGAATATGCACACACACTTGTAAGTTTTAATGAATGAGAACAAACTTCATCCAGAGCAAAATTCTAGTGCTTTATGAAAGGTCCACAGAAGATGCCTCTTGCAATTCAGTAAGTATTTTGCACAGAGCAAGTTACATGTCAGCCTAGGATAAAAAAAGGCAAGCATTTGAAGCATATAGCACTGTCAAAAGTTCTGTAATGTTTATTGTTTTATATCAAGTTATAAATTAGAATTATTTTAGTAAATAAAAATTACTGTCTGTCTTTAAAATAAAAGTCAATACCCTGCTCACAGGGTTGCAGGAGGGGGAAAAAAACCAAACAAACCACAACTTAGAAATACGATCCATACACAACTATGCTACTGTAGTACCCAAAGGCAAAGAACTTCATGTGCATTCTTTTGGAAAATTCCCAACCATTTCAAGAGAATCTCATCCTTTTTTCTAAGGTAAGCCTGTTTTAAAGTATTAGGCACTAGCAATACCTGAACACCAGCTGCATGGTTACAGTTTTATTAACATTCCCTTTGCCAGTAAGGTCGGTTTATGCAAACCTGCTATTACCCATACCGACATTCATGCCTGCCTCTGTACTGACTCCTTTCCCTCTTCTTGCTTGTGAAAGCACAACTGTCTGGAAAGGCACACAGTGCACCATACTGCGGAACTAAGCTGGGTTAAAATCAATTTCTTCTCTCTCTGTTAAATCGTTTTATGTCTGGATCAGTTCCCTGAGGAACTGAAGAGACCTGCAGTATGTTTCTCCCAGCACAATCGAGGGTTAGCGAGGATGTGGAAATGAATGATGACAGGAACCTCTTACCAAACTGTGATACTCCTAAGATTATGCTTTATAAAGGACTCTTATTTTACATTTTTAAAAGGTGTATGAAACTCATCTATGTAAAGTAAGAAGTGCCTGTATGACACAGGCCAAAAAATCCTCCACTTTATTTCATCTGCAATCTCGATTTAGAGACTTGATACCAAGTCCATCACAAAGTAGCGTCAATAGATTACAGTGTGGTGATTTAAAATGGTGTCCTTGTCCAAATTCAGTTTGTTTCTTCATCCCAAACACTAGTCTTTTGTACCTTTTTCTGCTAGATTTTTAACGGCTCAATTTTTTTAACCTGTGTAAGTACCTGTAAGTCATAACTGTTTGCTCCAAAACGTATTTTAGCTTTGTAAAATTTGCCTTTCTAAAGCATTGAGTGTATTTCTTTGGGTTTGAACTTTATTTGTTCATAGCCATTGACAAATTGTTTACAAGGAAAAAATCAAAATTTTCTGTCAGACCAATTAATTTTTAGCATAAGTTCTACTGCAAAGTAAGAGTTGAGACACCATGCCTTTCTTGGGCCATAAAAAGTATCAAAAAATTTTCATAAAGGACTAAACGTTTCAATAAATATTTTCTAAAATGTCTAGAACAAGAGAGAAATTTTTAAATGGCTTAGAAATATTTACTCTCATGATACACAAAGCCTTATATTTAAATATGCAATACTTTTAATTTTTTTAATTTATAATAAAATTTAGGTTTTCAACTTTGAAAGAGCTTGGAGGCTGAAATACCACCTTCATTTAGTAGTGCGATCTCCACTCTAAGGTCTTTCTATTTAATTCCATAACATACTAGAGATATCTTGATTCTTTTCAAAAAGCCAGAACCCTTTTTTTCTTTGAAATAGCTCAAATATTGCAGGTAAGAAAATTATACACCTAGTAGTTTTTCCTCCAGATTTATTCTGCACATGTTTGTTCAAGCAGCACTCTGGATAAATATCATTCCATATCTCAAAATAAATTGCACATAATCCATTATGTACTTTTAATGCAGATTCAAGCTGTATACATTTTCACTGAATTAAACGCATAATGAAATTTATTTCTTGAGAATTCTTGTTAGCATTCAAGCAATGATTTCTACCAGCATTACTTTTAATTTCTAAGTTTTAGTTTGAAAATGTACTTATATGAGCAGTGAGCTGGGCCTAACAGCATTAACACATGTGTTGACTGCATGAGAAAAAGAAATACACAAGAGTGAAATGGAAACACAAATGGATAAAAACAAATTATCAACATGTGCTCTGCAAACTAGATAAATGGTTACTCAGAACAGTTTTTGTACAATGAAAGGCAGTTTCATCAAATACTTTTCCTCTGGTGAGGTCACTTCAAGAAAAATCTTTTTACTTGGGGGGAAAAAAGTCAAAGCTGATAAAGATAGTTTTATAATAAGATGAATTAGGGTGTCACACAGTACTGATTAAATTATGCAGCTAAAATTCATAGGAACACCAGGAACTAGTAATGATCAAATAAATGAGCCAAAAAGCAAAGAGAATTACCAAAAATCTCTTTCGATTCCAACTGATTAACATGGCTTTTCCTGTATGTCTGGCAAGTCATCAAACAAGAACTCATTTTACAGCCAAGAAGACATATTTATCTCCAGACTGGTATATAAAAAATACCTCTTTTATTAACTCCCTGTATGGAGACTTTTATTACAGATTAACAATATTGTGTATACATTTATTTAGAGTAAATTATAAACACAAAGGTACTTAAAAATAAATCTGATATTCCTGATTAACTACTTCTTTGAAGACAGTCCCATGATATTTTACTCTGAAGTTCTATTTAAATTTAATGAGAAGTCCTAAAACTTAACTTTACAGAGAAAGCACCAAGTCCTCTCTTTTATTTTACCTTGTATTACTCAGCAACTAAGCAGCACCAAAAAAAGGTAACTTGGTTCCTTCATTTACAAGTCTACAGAAACTGAAGTTAAGTTGCATGTTCCATGAGTGTTTATGTTTCAAAGCCAAAAATTTAATGACTCTGTTAACAGTGCAAAATTTTCCAGAATGTCTTTTTACTTGGCCACAGTCATTACTTTCAATATCATAGGCTGTTGATCAAGTTTTACTGAAGCACTTCTTTTCGGGTATTCTTGCTGAACAAAGCAATTGGGAATTCCTGCAGCAAAAGCATCTCCACGTTTTATTTCATGAAATGTGAATTAATCTTACCACTTCAGAAGGCATGAAGGTCAGCTTATAAAGGAGGTTCTCTTTTTCTCTCTGAGTTTTTGGGAAAGCTGTTTGAAACCAGATGTTTGAATTATCAGAATAACACAGGGATGCCCAATTGAACTCGTCCTGCAGGCAAGTACACTTTTCAGGCCCAGTGCTAATGCCTGATCTGATTTTTCAATGGATTTAGTTTAAATTTCCTAATAATTTCAAAACTGTAAAGTTTCTTCCACTTGGAGTTGTAAACATTTTCTGCTCCGATTCAAGCAGAAACGAGCACCATTGTTTGAATTTGAATTGTAGCATGCTGGACAGAAAAATGCACAGATGTAGAAGTAATTTTCAATTTTGAATTCTACCACATTGCACAGACAAATTTGGCACAGATGACAAGATAAAACATGGAACAAATTTACTCCCTGTCAACATATTGATACTAAGGGAACTAGAGAGTTAATCTTAGAAACACAAGCGTGTTACAATGGTATGTAGTAGTGTGTAACTTTGTACCAGTGCATGACCACATCTGGCATAAAAGTGATAACAAGACCCTTAAATCAAGGACGTTGCGCTCATTATCAGGGACTGCACTTCAAGGCAGGAGCTCTTAAATCATTACCAAAGACCTTGTTAGGAGAACAGGACCTGAGACTGCTGTCAATCAAGAAAAAGGAAGATGAGAGCTAAAAGTTCAGCAAAAGGACATGGTGATGAAGAAGAGTGGAAGAAGTAAAAGACCACCAGATGTCTCTGAAGACCCCCAAAAGGACTAAAATGGACATACGGAAATGGGAGTTGCCTATGATAATGAGTTCCGGGAAAATTGTTAGTATGTTAATCATCTCTTGCAAGTCTTATGAATATGTATAAAAACTAAAAATATAAGCCTGCAACTAACACAAGCACGGTATGCACGCTAGGTGGAAGGATCCCCCGTGCATCCAGCGCTGCTAATAAAGAATACTGAATCACTGCTAAATTTGATGTTTAATTTCTTGGAATCAATATTATCATAGAAACTTGATACCATGAAGGTATCTCACCTTTTCACACGTGTTTTTGATTCTGCGGATGAAGGAGGGGAGTGTATAAATGTAGTTCAGATGCAAAAAGAGAAACATTGTATAACAGAATCTCTCTCCACTTAGAACAAAGATCAAAAAAAATACAAAGCAAAAATACGAGAAGGCCATTAAATCAGTACATCTTAATCAGTTGGGGGCAGAGAGAGAGAGAGAGAGAATTAGACAAATGAAGGGTTAGCTGCTGCTGAATCACTGTATTTGTATTGCCCTCCAAGGACTGTTTGTTATATTGCTATTAATCCTGTATCAATATACACACAATCAAGAAAAATCTGCCATTTTACTTTGAAGTGTATTTTCAGGCAAACGCAATTGTCTTTTCCTTAATATTACATAACACCCCCAAAATGCTGTTTACAGGCACACTATTCATAAAGCTATCAAGTTTCAGTTACGGGGATGCAATGAGGTATCTGATTTTATTTGCTTTTTTGTTACTGTGATTTTGAGAAATCACCAGAGATTATTATTTTTAAAGTATTTGGATTTGATAGGCTTTCTACAATTACGGCTGAATGCCTATAAGCATTTTACTGTTGTATTTGCCATTCAATTTAGCATTACATTATATAATTGGAATCCTTTAAGGCATATCCAAAACCAAGTATCACAGAAAAAAAGACAGCTTCAGTTACTAAAATTGCCTTTGAATTGGCACAATTAAAAGTACAGAATGATCATACCAGAGTGACTTATAATAAGGAATAAGCTGGATAACTAACATGTTCTGCCAGTATCTAGCAATATGTGAAAAGATTCCTAAAACTTACTTCAGTAAGCTCAAAATTATCCCAGAAACCAGACAGAACAGATGTGAACCCATCCTGTGTATACCAAGTTGCCTATCAGTCTTTGGCATCATTTGGTGTGATGACAAGAGTAGATTTCAAGAGCCCTAGCAGCACCCACTGTTAAGAGATGCGGGTAGAAAAGTACTTTTCCTGAGGAATTTTTGCATTTTAGATTTTTGTTCCAGCTCATAACAAAGCTGATTACCAAGTCTCAAAAACCTTTCTCAGAAAGGGAATCGCCAGTCTCCATGAGGTTTCTGCCAACAACCTGTAGAAGGCTGCATTTTCTACAGCAGCTGGCAAAGTCAAAAGCTCAACAACTTCCACCAGTGGAATAAAAACTACATAAACACAAAATGCTTTTCTGTGGCTTAAAATACTAGACCAATGTGTGAACATCAGCATAAGCTGTTTAGAACTTAATCAGGTTATAGCTAACCAAGAAAATAAAAGCATTTAGAATTGTTCAGGCTTAGTTATATGATGAGGGCTAAAGTGATAAATCTTGGGATTATGGAAGATCTCACTACAATATCCATACGTACACCTACCTGTGGAAATTCTAAGACGTGGATAACTGTGATATCAAGCACTTATCCTTAGTATTTAAGGCATTTATCCTTAGAGATTTAAAATTTGACCCCCAAGAATATTTAAGGCAGATAAAGTACAAAAAAAAAAAGACACAATGATCAGCTCTGCAAAAACAGAAACCAGATAAAGCTACCAAAATAATAGGTCAAAACATAAGGGCTACATGTTACAGTCAATCTAAACAGAAGCCCTGTATGAGTCATTTGCTGCATTTGTTTCAAAGCCTTCAGAAATAGGTTGCAAAGGACTGATACTTTTCTGAGCACAGACGCAATTACTCAAGTAACTGGCTTGTGTAAGACTTGCTTCCTTTCCCATAGCTCAACAGATACACCACCATGAACAAAACAGTACCTGCTCTGGATGGGAAAAGTCAATAGCACCTGAACCTAGGATTTTAGCAGGTAAGCCAATGAGGTCCTAGAGCCTAGGATTTTAGCAGGTAAGCCAATGAGGTCCTACAACATTTTAAACCACCTTTGACCCAAGAACTGGCACTACTGAAGCTTTACCTGCACTACTAAAATGCCAAGAGGCTACTCCTGGGTCTTATTGAATCCAGAGATAAGCTGGTTCAGGGAACTCAAAAATCAATTTATTTTTAAAAATGCAATCCATACTTGAAACGTTATGGTTTATCAGTATATGATAACTGATGTAGAAGTTAGTTGGCACATTAACAAGCTGCATCTTGCCATAATCTCCTGGTGAAATCTTAACTGCTTCATGCTCTTTTATATTTCCGCTTCCTTTACGTTTAACACTATACGAATAAATTAATGAAGAATATTCAGTTCATTTGCTTTGATGCATTTGCTCTCTTGGTTACCATAGAAAATATTCTATAACAAAATGCTACTGGGTATAGAAATAAGACTTCTTAATATACGTTGAGAATACAACTAAAGTACACTGAAGGAAATAAGATGGAAATCTGTCAAAGCTTAAGTAAAGGGAGATTATAAATTTGAACTCAAGAAGTGAATACAGGAGAATATGAAGACTACTGTCACAACAACACAAACTGAATTAAGCAAGTTGTTAAGACTTCACATACACTGACTTAAAGAATAAATATGCATTTTTGCTGGAGGATTATCTCTGAGTGGCAGGACATAAAGCAAGTAATAGCACCACTCTTCAAAGTTCATACAGGCTTCTCAGGGCTACTACTTCTTTTTCAGCTATATTACATTAATTGATCTAAATTAAACTTTGTTCTTGATGTATTTTGTACATAAGTATCAATTTGTTAAGTTCAATAATGAGTAAATAATTGTATAAAAATGCAAATACAGAAACACTAAGTCTACAGAAAAACACACTAGTAGGAATACTGTGAAAAAGATGATTACCTGACATATAAGGATCTCTTCTGGCTGGTTCGCAAAGATCCTGATCCTGAACTAATGCTACTGTTCATCATCTGTTCCCGTAAATCATGTATTTTAGCTTCAAAACGACTGTATTCTGTAAGAAAGGGAGGCATTGCAATTAATTTTCCCTGAACTTCACCAATTAACTGACATAAAATTTGAAATAATTGTGATTAAATAAAGCAAATAAACAAGCAAATTATACTTTAAAATTCTGTGGGTTTTAATCTGCAGTTCACAGTACCCATTTTTTTCCCAATTAAGACATTTATACTAATAATTATCATTTTTATCATAATAAAAAGACTGATACAGATAAATTTTAACCCATGACAACAAGAAAACTTCAGAACATACAGGTGAAATACGTAAGTTTATAATTAAGAACTATGTACTTTAAATTTTAAATGTTAAGAAATGGGAATGAAAAGTGTCTGTACTTTAAAATTACTGGACTTGAATTAGATAAAGAATTTAGCACTACAAGGTGGGAAATATGCAAAACATCTTCTGAATTAGACAATGTTCCCATGGGACCTCAAGAAAGTGAAAAAAATAATTTCAGATTTCTGGCATGAATCTCGATGCACTTGTAAATGGCATTAGAGATCCAAACTCCCTCTACAGAATTATGCACAATGTTAATCCTGGAAAAACGGATTGTGTTCTTAAGCAGCACTGTGTACTAGTAAAACTAAGCTAAACGCATTTGATTTTAGCTACAAAGGCAGGCAAGTAAAATAGCAATAGCTTCTTCAGGACAAACATTTCCTGAAGTGAGGTACTTACATGCTGTCAGCATAAAATATGAACTCAAAACAAGTAAGTTTTTCCTTCAGTTCAACAGTTTGGACTTCAGGATCAACAGATCCACTTGTAAAACCTTCCTAGTTAAAGCAAACGTTCTGCAGCCACCACCTTCACCAGGAGACCACGTGATGCCAGATTATAACAAGTCAACACTGGGAGAGCCAGGGTGCATGCAGCAAGCAGCTGCTGCACCG
>NW_009607734.1:10764-23295 GCF_000690535.1 Cariama cristata
ATGTGTTGCTCTGCCTAGCTGCACTCTTACTCCCTGCAGGCATTCCATTTACTCAGGAAACGCAAGATTGATAGAGGGCTCTAAAAATGCAAAAATCTTGAGAAAAATCTCTGAACTAAGGTTCCTTCAACAGTCATCTAAACACTACGAATGATCTATATTACATTCTGCAGCACTTTCTCCCCATACACTCATCAGACAGTGAGCACCAAGGCTTACAGACTAATCAGAGAAGAATTAAAAAAAATACTAAGTTACAGAACAATATTCTGTGAAACAGCTTCTGGTATATCACCTCATTCATCAAGGTTACTATAAATCTGATGCTCTAGCAATATCAATTATAATTAACCCTATCTAGATTATGGCAATATGAACAGTCTCTTAAATAACTGACTTTTGTCCTTTAAAACAAAAAGCTATAGTTTTTAGGATAGCATCTTAGTTTTTAAAACAGTATCAAGTGTCTTTTCACAAATGAAGTCCAGATCAAATAATTTACCAGCACTAAGTCAGACTGATGAGGTCTGATGACCGATAAAAACATTATTCCCACCACTATCAATGCTATCACTAACAGCAAAAGAATTTAAGATGACATGATGGTAACCTAAGAGGAATGTGAGAAAATTACATTTTTCAGAAAGCAATACCCCTTAGGGGAAGGATCCAGATGCAGAGAGACAATAGTCAACTCCTGCTGTGCTACTGCTGCACTGCATGGCCTTGCGTAAGTCATCTCATTTTACTCATTTATACCTGCGAAATGATCTTTTAAGCTTCTCACTTGTTTCTAGGGTGTTTTGGAAGATTAAAGGTCTAAAATTCAAACATACTACAAGAATGGTAGCTGAGATTTCTGACATAAGAGATTTTTTTTTTATGCCCCCTGTGTGAAAGGAAAGTAAGCATGGAAAAGACCAGATAATCCAAATATTTTCTTGTGCTATAGCATGTTCAGTACTGAAAACACCTGCAGTTCTTTGCAATAGCTATTGGAAGACTACAAATTTCTGTTAAGAAAGTATCATGTGTCATCTACCGGAAAAATCAGATTTCCTCCTAAGTAACATGTAGTATGTAAGAGAGTCAACAGGGCAAACTGTTCTGTAGTACTGCTTAACTCTACTTTATCCTGTATATCATCCTCAGGTTGCTGGTCTTGCAGTTTTCCGGAGTAACTTTTCTCATCAGAACTCCTGGAAAGTAAGTGCTGAATGAGTGACAGGGACATCTGTAGGAGTAAGAAGGAGAACAATTTCTACACAGAGGCTCCTGCTATACCAATAAAGCAAAAAAGGAAACTAATGTGCTGGGACTAACAAGGCTCTATGTTTAAAAAGAAGGGGTGCCAAGAGATGTCTTATTTAGGAAAAGCTTAAACACTGTGCAGATGGAATCCGGTGAGCTCCTCTGATGTAGAGCAAGCTAAAAATTTGAGTTATATTCCTCTTACAGAAGGTTTGGGGAGGAACAGGATGGATAGAGATCTCAAAATCATTGGGTTTGGAGCTGAAAAGTAGACAGGAGTTTGGTTTTTAAAAAAGAAAGCCTGGTATTAGATACAGTGGTACTGAAACTAATGCTGGAGACAGACACTAAGACAACAGCAGGACTCCTGATAGCATCAGAAAAGCAGTAGCAGTTTGGTACCCAAAGGATCAGCACCCATCCCCTGTTGACTAAGCAGGCTTGGTTCAACTTCGATATTATAAATTAAAGTGTGAGCTCTGTCAGTCTGTGTAGGATAGGTTATATTTCTATCTCTATGATTAAGAATAGTTGGGTGTCAACTTTCTTTTTAGCACCTTCAATCTCTTACTAAACTGAAGAACACTGATGCCATCTGGTAGTTTATGAAATGTAATAAAGTAGTTGCAGGATAGCAGTCAGAAGACTGTCCACAACTGCTCCATCTTACATGCTCTATAAAAGGGGAACATCAACAGCCAACAACTGCTAGCAAGACTAGAGACTCATATCTGAGATGCATGTGTATCAAATGCAATCCATACAAAATGCAATTTTACTTGATTACAGAAGCACCAGAAAACTGCCTATGCACCTTTATGTTTTCAATCAATCCCTGCAGTAATAGCTTACTACTTATTAAACACATAAAAAAGCATACAATTTACAGAGAAGTAGCACCAATTTTACCCTAATGGAAGACTTCATATAATGGATGTACCAGACATAGATGACTTTGTAAGAAACCCCTTAGCTAAAGTAACATAAAAGCAGTTGTACTGGATAAAACCAAAAGCACAATCTTAGCACTTGTCTCTCACACTGACGAGAAAGCAAGTGTTTAGGGATGAGAACTAGGCAAGCAGAGTGTGATACCTTCCTTTCAAGTACTCAAATACCATCCTCCAGTATTTTTAATGTTTATAGGATTTCATTGTATGTTTAAGTTACCTATTTCATTCAGCTTATCATCACTAGATTCTCCCAAATGCTAGAGAATGATTGTCTTTACAATTCCATTCTTTCTTATAGGGCATGTATATTACTACATATACAGTGTATGACAAAATTGATCATATTTTTTCCCCAAAATCAGTGTGAACAGCACAACAAATTTCCACATGGCTAAGCGTGACGAAGTCATACAATGTACCCATAGATATAAATAATATAAATAGTATTAAATAACAACTGTAGTGGCACAAGAAACATCACCACCACCACCACTCCCAAATGAAATTAAAAAAACAAACCACACAATATCCTTTCAGGTAAGAATTTGACCAGGATCTGAAACCTGATGCATATGCAACAGCAGTGAATGGGTCTCAACTCAGGATCTCTTCTAATTTTCTGAATTTTAGGAAAGTTACTGGCGCTATACATCAAATAAAGAGTAATATGCACTAAGACTACCATGAAATGCAATAAAATAAGAATATAAGAATAACGGTATCTCTTCTTGGCTAGAATTTTCTCAACGTTTCCAATAAGTTTAGGGGCATGGGGGGAGTAGTACCTGCTATCATAACATAGAGCTTTAGGAAGTGCAAGCATCTGCTGCTTCAACAATTCATGGCATTTATCCAACTGTACCCCACGATCACTAAAGGAAAAAAACAAACAACCAACCCAAAGCCAACTCAAGTTTACTTATAATCAGTTGTTAAGAACATTGGATGGATACATCTGGGCTCAAGTTTAAACTTTAAAATTATACTGGATAAACAGATGGTGCAAAACTAGAATAAATCTGCTCTATTTTCATGTCTTCACACATTGCACAGCAACGAACAAAAAGAGATGGGGGGAAGATTAGGAAATCTTGAAAGATTCCTCTGCTCCGGAGCTCCTAAAGTGATTTTACCTAGAAAAGAGTAATGTTTTCAATGTCAATGTTTACTTCAACAGAAATCAAAACTTCAGAGAAAGGGTCTGACCAGTCATACTCTCCTGGACTGCCTATCTGGTGGGCAACAAGAGAACAGTGATACACATGGATAAACAGTGAACAGCCTACACTGGCAGGGGAAGAGAAAAAAAAGACGCTGCAACGAAAATTAATTTGGTCTGGAACACACGTTCTAGCAAATGGGGCAAAAGATTATGAGAAGAGATGGAAAATTCAGCAAACTGCACAGAAGGAAAAGCAACTCAAGGAAGCACGGATGTGTGTACAGGGAACAGATGGCAGCATAGCACTGAGAAGCAGAGATTTTTACATATACTGAACCCATGAAGAGCTAAAAAAGTTCACTTAAATTAAAAAGGTATGCCCCTTGCTTCCCTCTTCCCATCTGTCTGTGGAAAGTCCTCCTTTAGCAGGACCTATTGGATCCGCCAAAGCAGGACTCTTGTGCTGACAATTTTATATAACTACGGATTTATATTCTTTTCTCCACTCTCAGAATACTCAAATATTCCTTTTCAAGGTGCTTCCAAAAAAACCTGAGAAATGGAGACTAGTAGTAAGTTCGGATAGCCACTATCACACGGATCTTCTATTGACCTTCCATTTGTTTTCAATTCTAAGCTTGGAAGGCAGGACTGTGACAGCATGTAGATGACTGAAGTTGTATTTATGAGTTCTGGTCATGTACTACTACCATCCCTTGATTATCTATAGTGGTATTTGATAAAATTGTACTATTCACGGTTTGCACATCTTTTCTTGTTACAGACCAAAGTATAAATTTCAGTTGGTAGAGGAGGTTATTGAGTACAGCATGTTTAGTACAGCCACTCAAAAACACTAGCAAAGAGGTTACCTGTTAAAAAGTACAGACCACAATAAAAATATCATAAATAATTTTTTAGGATATATTACTTTGCTTCAATGCTTGTCTTTTTATATTAACATGACCTGAGAGAGACCACAATGCATTTTACATGCTATTGGTGGCTTTCATGCTCTCTAATTTGTAATGAGCTTGTACCTCTCTAATCACTTGAAAGACTAGGCCACAGAATTTCAAAACAGATTAAAAAAAATGTGTTTCTATTTAGCTAAGAACACCTCCCACAGAGCCTGCAAAACTCAGAAAGAGACTATGTCCAGTCACTGCTGAAGTGAATTCACCAAAATTGTTGCTGAAGGTTTACCACACATTTACAATTTGTAAAAGGCTGAACTGCTCTTAAAGAAAGTCAATCAATTTTATTTATTAAAGAGGAGTAAGGTTTAAGGATTAAAACATGTGTAAGCCGCCTTATAGTGTCTATCAGGACTAAATATAGCAGAACCCTTCTTCTAATCTTAATGGGCCTGATTTTAAAAGCACTTTAATTGACTAATCTGGATTACTTGCAAACGAGGAGAACCAGGTACAAAGCAAGCAGGAACAAAAGTTTGGAAGACTAGAGAACACATACCCCAAAACAGGGTAAACTTCTTTTTTAAAAAAAATTTTTCATTTTATGAAATTGGGATGTACTGATCTTTTAAACTCCCTTTGGTTAAGACAATCCATGTTCTCAACTACAAAGCATGGGAAATTCATCCTCTTCATACAAAACAAATACTGAAAACTAAGTTTTGCAAAAGCATTATTGGCTTTGTGCTACCTCAGCTGGACTTTTACAAATAGAAGATTTACAAAATATTTCAAGACAAACAGTCAGAAAATAATCTTCGCTAATACACATGGAAGTGCTACCATTTCCGAGAGCTTAGTTACACTGTTTTAAATTCCACTAGAAAACAGTGCATAAATGAAGTGTCACAAAAGAAAAATTGGCCAAATACTGGCCGTTGAAAGGTGAGCTCTAACAAAGCTTCCTCCCCCTTCCCCCTCCACTCATTTGTTTTAAAGACAAGACAGAACGAAAAATACAAAGTTGTCATACTTTGATCTTATTTTCAGTAGATTAACACATTCCTTCAAAAAAAACCCAAACTAATGAAAATCCACCTAAAAATATGGCTAACGAAGTATGAGTAATTTTGATAGAACTATAAATCTTGAATACATTTTGCAACAGAGAATCACTATTTCCTTTAATAAAGCTGAAAGAAAAACACGTTAACTACCTAGATCAACAATATAAGTTCAGAAGCAGAGGTTTTAAAAAAAACCAAACAAACTCAAAACAAACCCAAAACTTGAAATCTCCTCTTGATGTTTTGCCTTCACCTTCTCCTAATCTTACACTGATCTACTCAATCACCTAAGGATATGGAGCTAATCTGATCACTTAACGATCTTACTAGGCTTTCAGAAAAGAAGTGAGTATGTAGAGATGGACTTGATCAAACTGAATTACAAAAAGACCAATGTAGATTCTAAATCCTAAGTAACAGTCAGCTGATAACTCGCACAAAAAAAGATTGCTGTACTAGTTAAAACTATAATTTTATTTTTTGTATGTCAGGTGGGTCCTCGGGAAACAGAAAGTGCTGATACCCTTTTCTGTCATGACAGGCTTATCTGAATTCTGCCCCTGTTCTGAAGGAAGGTTTAGGTGACCAATGAATGACTGCTGATGCCAATATTCTTTGCCTGCTTGCCTTTTCAAGGCCCTCCAAAAGCAAGCTTCACAGTTAATGTGTATGTAATTAGAGTAAACGTTACACATATACTTAATTGCTCAGTTCTCATCCAGTAGAATGTAACTATCAAAAAAATGTTTCATCCACAAAATTATTTTCCATCCAATTTCAACCAAATATATTTTCATATTTTTAATGTATTTCTTTGGCTATTTTTCTTACTTTCAAACACCTCAATGCACTCAAGCTATAATACAGTTATGGTAGCCTACTGGCACCTCATACCTTTTCAGAATGGCAAAATCTAACCTTCCAGAAATTCCGAATTTTGAGGTAACACTATTATTATGCCACCCTCAAAACAAGTATGATGTTTTGAGGTTTCAGATGACCTTTTAATTTGAATGGACATAACAATGGAAATGTCAATGTGAAATGAGGGGAGAGCTCTCCAAGGGCTGTACACCTCTGGACAGTCCTATACTTCCCCCTTGCTGCTCCTTTCCTCACTACATTCCCTTCAAGCACTGAGACTCTCATGTTCCTGTATCCCTGCTACATAGCATAATCATGATTCTGACCATCTCTGAATCCCCACTCCAAGGAGGTACATATATATCCAAATTGCCTAGAGCTTCCTCTCATTCTTCCACACCAATATCACGATTTTTTCTTGCCATCCTACCATTGTAGAAAACCCAAAGAAGGGAGACAGTAGCATGGCACTGAGGTGTCTCTGCAGAGTCAGGGAGCAACAGGAAAATGAAATGGCTCAGAGACCTCTACAAATGAAAATGGCTCATCACAATGCTTCTGTGTACTGCAGCAACACCACTTTCTTTGAAACTGTTGCAGGTCACAGTAGTTGATCTCCAGTGGAACTCATGGTAAAGTCAAATACCTTTTTATTCACGAATAGTATCTTGAAAGGAGATAGAAACTTGTAGTACAAGTATGGGAATAAAGAAAAGCTTCCAAACAAAGAAGAAAATGAAACCAACACCCTGACTTCCCCACCACACCTCTACAGGGTAATTCGCATTTCCCAAATTTTTGCTTTTCTCCTACCGCAGATCCCTCCTCTGCAGCATCCAGCCCCAGCAGGTTCAAATCCACTGATCTCCGCAACTAGGGAGATTTTGTACACACACACACGCATGTTGGTACCACGGAAGTACGTACAAGTACAACCCAGTAACAGTTTACAAAAGTAGCTCCTAGGTAAGCTGCAAGATAAAGCATTGAATCTACAAGGAGAAAGCATAAATCAATTGACTACACTTGTGGTGGTACTACAGAAGTGGTGCCTGATGCTTAAGTCACTTTTGTAAAGAGGAGAATACCTTCACATTCCCTATTTGGCTTTTAGCTATCCCAAAGAGTGCTGGTAAGTTGCTGAAATTTGATTCAGTATAGCATGAAAATTTTGTAAGGCATCTCTCAAATTTACTGAAAACTGCTGAAAACTAAATGAATGCCTGGCAGGATATATCAGACTGCATCTGTCTTCACATGATTCTATAACCAAAGAACATTTTTGAGATTTAAGGGAAAAAACCTCAGTAGTTGTGCAATTTGAGCCCGATATAATAAAAGCAGTATCATTCAGCCGCATTAGCCCAACCCAAGTCCAGTAAGTAGTGTTTGATAAACCACGGATTTGAAGAGACAGATATGGAAAATTCAACCCTTTCCATCATAGGAGTTTTCCAAAGATTAACTTTTCTAGAGCCTACTCGGGCTTTTCTACAGGAGAACTGCTTGCAAAAATGCTGTTTTCCCAAAAATCTGAGGAAAAAGACAAATGTGGAACTTCTGACAGAGCTAATGTGGTAGGATGTAAAAACATAAATTAGCATTCCCCACCACATCTATGAACGTACAAACTGTCACATACAATTACAGGGAGTGAAGTGAGCTGGTCCCAAGTGTCTTCCAAATGCTCCTATCATATTGAATCTATTTACTCGGTTATAATGAACCCTGATGGATGTCTAGAATCTCCTTGATCTGTCCTAGCTGTCAGCATCTTTTACAAAATCCTGCTGGATTTATAAATATAAATAAAATGTGTATGCAGTACAAGCAGTTATAGCTGATGCTCTTCATCTTTACAAAGACATTTGAGAAACATCAATGATGAACAATGATTTTAGGAACTCTTCATTTTAATACTTAACCTTTTTTTGAACAGCATAAACAAAAAGTGGAGATAATTACACATACATACATGTGTATATATATATAAAAAAAATTTCCCAACTTAAATGAATCAAGTGATGGGGAAAGACAACCATCCACAGCTATAATTTAGGAAACACGAAAATGATCAAAGAACATATGCACTTTTATCAAGTACACTCAATCACAGGGATGATATTTTCTATTTGGAAAGTCAAATCTCAAATAGACTGCTTGTCTACGATAATAAACAAACAGTAACCTTTAAGGAAATAGACTCTTTACTGATCTCTAAGATACGAACAGTGAGTATCTGATCCAACCTACCTCCCACACCAGATCTGAAAGAAGCTGACAGCTGGAGCACCATTCAACTTCTTTTTATGAGGATTAAGAAAAAGGCAAGCAGAGATGACAGAGTCAGAAATTAGTAACTAGAGCTCTCTGAGATAGGTTAACCATGTGTCAATTCATACTTTGCCTCCAAACTACAATGGATCTCAATCTCCCAATTACACTTTTCCTTCATGGCATACTTCAAAAGGGTAGAGTAAGCCATAACATGCTTTCAACATCTTCACTCCGAACGGAGATTTTAGGCATTTCACAGAGAGTCATGCAGACCAAACATCTTAAAAAAAAAAAAAAATTCCTTTCTTTGATTAAGGTGTCAGATGTCTGCCCATAATCTAGGATCATTCAAGTAACATCTCCCACATGCCTCCTCTCAAATGGGCCCTACAATTTTGAGAACTGCATTCTCAACACAGCTCAACTGCATACAGTCTTGTTCTGAATGCTTCAGTAATCATGAAGGAATGAGTACAGGCCTAGGCTTGACGTCTACCAGTGACAGTCATTGAGAAATTTCTAAGAGGCAGTCTATGTTGCTCTGGGCAAATCTCTGCAATGACTCAAATTCCCATCAGTCAGTTAAGCACCTCAATACACGTTTCAACAAAGTAAGTTCTCTACTTGGGCAAGCGGTAATGAAGAAAGTTGTTATTTCCAATGTAGAAAGAGCAGGAACCATCCAAAAAGCTTAGTTCTCTTATTATAAAAGGAAAAGTTTTGACTTTCAGAGTATGAAGGGATTCTTTTCTTTTTAAAGCCTGAATCCCCAAAAGAGAGGACTGAAAAACTGCTGCTTTTGCATGAAGTCTGGGTACCTTTTTTGGCAAGGAAAAAAAAAAAAAGTGCTTGTGTCCTGGGATATATTCTACCAGAGAAACATTTGCTCTGCTACTAGCAGCCACATCTCAATGTATCTTCCTGGCAGAAGAAAGAGTGACCAAGAATGCCCTCTTTCAACAAAAAAGTGGTCAGATGCTCAAAAGGACAACTCATGGGCAAATAAAAGCACAAGTTTTACTTCTCACTAAGGTGCTCCCTATACAAGGAGGAAGGAAGTGTAACAACTTGACTCATCTGCTACAACACTGAAGAGCTAAGCAGAGGATAGGCCAAATGTGTATCAACAGAAGTATCTGACAATTCTGACAAAGCCAAATCAAATATACCAGAACCATTGCTGACCGTACTATTCTTTCTGAAAAGAAGTCTCAGAGTGAGCAGTCCTAGAAAACGAATCCTGGAACAGAGCAATCTACAGATTCAACATGTGAACAGGATGCACACCCTCTCAAGACAATACAGGCATTGACAACATGGGCTGCCTGCAGGAGTTTGACCACGAACCAGACACAAACAAATCAGTTGGTCTTACTACTGACAGAGTTCCTGGGTCAGTGTAGATACATGATGTTGATGCGGGAGGAGAATGTGAAAGCTAATACTTCAAAGAATTGGGGAGGACAGGATAAAAGAAACATGACAGAAGAGAAGAAATAGAATGAAGAAAAGCATGCTGCAATCAGCTACCTAACAATTTCAGATGAAGGCAGCAGTCCTCCTCAACGTCCAGTCCTGATAAACACCCACACTTACCCCTCTGTCAGTACTGTTAAAAGAAAGGTTTAAGCAGACAAGTCACTGCAAGGAAAATTTAGCGATGGGCCATCCAATTTAGCAAAATTGGAGAAAGCTGTTGATCATCACAGGTCACAAAAATGTCTTATTATATATAAAAACAATAATCTATGGGTTTACAGACTCAAGGTAAGCATATAATTTTAGACTATTGAAATTTTTAAGTCTCAAATAGACAAAGGCATTTGCAATGTGCTATAGAAACACAAGAGGACAAATATGTGTATTGTGATGATGTAGATGTCTTTGGCTTCTGCAGAACACACAAGGATGGTTAATCAGCATCAGCTGCAGTCTAATCTGAACCAGAAGAAACTGCTGGATAAACAGAAATACCAGCTCAGTATGAAACAGAGGAATGAAAACCTGATGGTCTCTTTAGGTCATCTGAATCAACACAATAGAGAAGGAATTAGTCTTTTATTCTCCTATCATTAAGGAAAATAAAACCACCATATTAAAGAGTGCAGACAATTGTGAAATACAAAAGTAACAATGTGGCATTTCTACTAAGTTCTGGATTTACCTGCTTAATTTTCATGTTATGTCAGTGTTAACATTTACTGAAGAATTCAAAATAATGAACATGATCAGAGCAAGAAACACATCAAGCCATGCACCAACAATTGCAATATTCCTATCTGGTCACTTGCAATTATGCTAACAGGTATGTGGCAACATCTATTGCATTGTTTGCTTCTCCTTTCCTCAAAACAGAGGTTAGGCAGGGTGGGGTGGAAGGACACTGTAGATTATCTTTCTCCGAGTTTCAAATTGTAGAAGTGAACCTGAATGTATAAGGCAACCCTTACCTTCTGGACGGTACTGAGCTACAATAGTTACTGCTTGGCCAGCGTTCTTCAGGGCTGCTGCTGCCTGTTCATGGGTTGCTGCTTTTAGATCTACTCCATTTACCTACAAGTAATACAAAAAAAAAAAGCTCTTTATCAAAACAAAAGTTTGTGTTTATCATCATAGAACACAGACTCATGAAAAAAAAGTTAACTGGACACCAACTAGTTTCCATGCCACATGAGTTTTCCCTATTTCCATTACTACAAGTTAGTTAATACAAAGGTTACTGATCCTTACTGAAATCCAAAGTCAATATACCCCTCTGTTAAGAAATACTGTAATCATCATAGTATAACACTTAATGAATTTGTATTCACTAGGTTACTTTTCTTCTTAAGATCTTTTTCTTTCTTTCTAAGGAGACATGGAGAACGTTACTTTCTGTGATGGTTCACTTCACCTTTCTACAACAGGGCTTCAGGAATCTCCTTCACCAAAACATACCTGCAGACCACTATGTTTAATATCCAGTGACGGACCACACCCTCCATGGGTCTAGCCTTGTTTTCAATGCAGCAGATTTAAAAATAGCATCAGTAAAAAACTGAAGCAGAAACGTGTGTCACATTTTAGACCAAAAGCATTTTTCATTGTTTAAACTAAAATAAAGGTGCACTTCAATATCAGCATTTTAGTATCAGCAGAGCCAAAATTTAAAAGGAAAAAAATTCCTCTTAAGTAACTACCAAATTACAATGTAATTGTCCAAAGAAATGATTCTCCGTAAATTAAGTCATTTCACAAAGCAACACACAAAATCTTTATGATCTTCACTACCAATACAGAAAAAACTCTTAGAAGGGTATGAGATGCATCAATTTAAGACTAATGGGGAGTTTCGCAGTTACTGCAGGAAGCAAATCACCCAATTTTAGATGCTACTGCCAAATGTCTCCATCTGATTAGAAGGTTTATTTCTGAAGCCTGCATTCTTTCCATTTAGACACACGCCTCCCTCAGCTACCAGATCAAGTTAAGTTAATGTCTTCACTGAATATCTCTGAGATAGGAAAGTGATATTTTAATCAGGTTACAGATGAGAAACTAAGGCAGACTAAAGTCCTCAAAGATACTTTCAAAGTATATTGGCATCTGTTTCACTGTTTCAAATTTAGCTCAGTTAATTATATTCTTTGCATATAAATCCTTAACTGGCATTACTATCCAGGGAGGGGAAAACTTTTGCTGTTGTTTAAGTAAAAGAAGCAAGGAATCTTACAGAAATTATACGATCCCCTTTCCTAAGTTCTCCACTCAGGTCAGCTGGCCCTCCTGCAAGAATGAAAGAGATGAAAATTCCTTCTCCATCTTCTCCTCCAACAATGTTGAAACCAAGACCTGTTGATCCTCGATGCAGGACGACCTTTCTAGGCTCCCTGGATAAAAAAAAGGAATAGGAAATCTTGGTCACTAGAGATGCATAAAATTAAAATAACTAGAAAAGCTATGTTTTTGGACAGAAATAGTGTTGAAAATTTAGGTATCAAAAGTCACACATTTCTTAAAGCAACAATGTCACACGTCTCACTCCCCCCCCCCCCACCCCA
>NW_009607734.1:23326-39729 GCF_000690535.1 Cariama cristata
TGCCCCCCGAAAGCTTAGACTTTCAAATAATAGCTTGTATTATTTACACGGTTTCAATTCTGCTTCTAGATGCAACATAAAAATCCCCTTCCTGTTGTTAGGTGAACTGAATAATCCATAAGTATGTATGTATTCTAATTTCCTATTATGCTACAATCCTATTAATCACTAAATGTCATTACTTCACACTTTCCATATAGTGCAAAAGCCTCAGTATAGCTCACAGTCTTATTCTATCTAATGGTAACAGCAAGCAACAAAATACTGTTTTACCTCTCTGAAACATAAAGACCAAATTCTAATGGAAACACCAATAATGAAAAATATGTCCTTACTGCTTTCATTTCACTCCAGTTGGTCAAGCAATAAATATAGCAAAGAACAATGCAAGAAGTATGCATAAGCCTTTTTAAAAAACATAGTATCAGAATTTCTGGCATTCTCAAACACATTTGCAATTTATTTGCAGCAACTGCAATTGAAAAAGTTAAATCTAAACTAAGTTGTTGCACTCTTTTGACAGGATCCCCCTCCTGACTTGGTCGAGGAGAGGAAAGAAGAAACACTGATCAAGTTAAGATAAGGCCAGTCAACTTCTAATGCAGAAATACTCCTTCCAAAAATCTACTAATCTGCTACTTGACCCAATACAAGTAAACCATAAATGATTTCAGAAACAGACATTTCTAATAAAGCAGAGCAACTGTGCACTGCATTTGAAAAATCACTAGAGAGCACTAAAGAACAATTAATGGACATTCTTAAGTATTCGGAGACAGTAATCATTAATTTATAGGACAAACTAAGAAGCTGCATTTTTCCAAAACAAATGAAAAATATCACCTAGTCCCATTTTTAAAAATTATTCCATTTTTGCACTAGCTCTTAACTTAGTGTCAAATTCTTAAATTTTACCGCCTATCAACTATTATATTCATTTTTTCAGAGTACTATTTTACTACAAACAAATTACATCGTGAAAACTTCTGTATATTGCTCTTGATCACACAAATACAGTAACAAAAATGCTGCAGTTAGAAAACATAAATATGCAGTATCTTTTAGAATATTACTCAAAATTTCTAAACCTCTTCTTGGGATGGATCGAGTGGAAGATGAGAAGGTAATTTAAAGAAAATCACCTAAAGCCTTCTCTGAATAGTCCTTGCTTTTCAGAAGAAATCTTAAAAACCTTCCTTTTACAGTAACTTTAAAGGAAAAAAAGCTATAAAACTGTAAGTTCAGCAGTGCCATCAGGAGGACAGAATCACTTTGACTTATATGTCCACATAACCCTAAGTTAAAAATAACTATGAAGGCATATCCTACCTTCCAATACACTAAAATTCATTCTCCAACTTCTTATACCACTTAGGTTTCAATCCTGGGTAGGCCCTGCCTCAGAAACTGAGTGACATTGTCCGTATCAAATAATGGTGTGATAGAGAATTCAGCAACAAACAGAAAATGCAGTATAACATCCCTACGCTCGCAGAACAGAAGGGTAACAAAATTAGAAGAGCTTCCCTTTATCAGCGATGATGAACAAAAGATTAATGCAATCTACTGTATCAGTCAAGGAATGAATGGTCTGTTAATGGTAAAGGATTAAGAGCGCTCTAGCCTTTCTGGATTTACGAATCCATCAAAAAAAACCTTGTCTGTGAAAACAAACAAACATTGTTGGATTTAAAATAAGAAATAATCTCTAGTCTGCTCATGATACCATCCTAAAAAGCTCACTCAACTCACGGAGCACTTTGGCAGGGCATTCTGATTTTAATACTATTCCTGGACTGATAAATCATGTGTGTATATACATATACACACATATAAATATAACCAGTTTTCTCCTTACAACGATTTTCACAAGTGTTAAGAAACTAACATTTATTTCTTGAAATAAAAACAGTACTCACTAGTATGTTGCACACACACACATCTTATGACCTTCCCTGGTTAACTAATTTGACATGTAGCTTTGGTTATTCATTACCTGGTAATCTCATCATCTCCAAGCATTCCCTTGGGAATTGGTGAATATCGTCCTGGTGATGCTGGGGGCAGGGACTGTCCCAAATAGGCAGATGAAGTGATATGGTTATCCACTGGCTGAGAATAAGCTTCAAAGAGGGGAAGGGAAAAGAAAAAAAAAAATCATTATGGCAATAAGGAAAAAGAGCTGGAGGAACTGAAATGAAGTATTGTAAGGACTGACCTCTTCTAAAAACCAAAATGTAACAGTTCAAATGATACGTTATAAATATCATAGTTTTAAAAATACTGTATCACATCTACACATTCCCCAATTTCCTCACACTAAGTCAGTAAGCAAATTTTTCAGTTTAATTGTGTCTCAAAAAAACTGTTTTCAGAAACAGACACTGTGTATCTCTGAATCTCATGAGGACAGTCTGGAGATTTATCTGGTTTTAAAGTCATCTTTAACTTGACTGAAGTCAATTAAGAATTTCAGTTTCTTAAAGTCACTGTGTCAGAGTACCAGTGAAAAATACAAGATTTTAATGTTACACTTCTTCCAAACTGTCAAGCTGTCTACCTCTTTTTTTTCAATGCTTTGATGTGGAGCATTCTAGCATCTCCAGCATACTCCAGGCCATTCTGATTAACAGATCTGAACAGGGAGGGATGTTACCTTTCTTTGGCACTGAACCAAACCATCTTTAATTGCACAGGTGCTGGTAGTGATGCCAGTATGTGCTCAGCCAACAGCACACATCAGGAAACCAAGGTAGCATTAATCTACCTCCTACTCTTCAAGGTAATAGGCATCAATTTACTGAGAGGAATAAACAAGCTAGTGCAAAAAATTTCAACTGTATAGCAAGGGTAGTTGCCTTATTTACAGGTTCATTGATTAAAACTAGAAAGGAGTGTTAAAAGGATTTAGTCTAACCTCTTGCATAACCAGCCATGAATCCTGTGCATGAAGTACTATGTTCTACCTGAACAACACCACACTTACTACAAAAATTTACCACCTTAACGATTTCAATTGATGGAAAATATTCTACAACTCTAGAGGAGTTGTTCCAATAAATAATTCAGAGGGTGCACTGTATTTCCAAGTTAGGTACATCAATTTTAAGCGACCGTTCACCACTATCTCCCATAACAAAGCATGTTGTAGAATTGAAAATCTTTTTCCTGGTGTAGGTGCTTCAAATTTTTGAGGCTTAAACACGGACAGTGGGGATGCTTCACAGATTCAACATTATTAAAGCTGCTGGACTCTCTTTGCTCTTACTTGCTTGCTGTATCTGATGTGATGCCTGACCTTTGAGGATTTACACTAAGTCCAAAGCTTTTTTAACTGAATAGATCTGACAGAGATTGCAGAAGAGACCTGTATATTCTCCTTTTCTGTTTTTTCTTTTCAAACCACTAGTAGAGCGTTTGGATCACATTTTTATATGATAGATTTGTTCAATAGCCAGCTTTCAAACCACCCAATCTGCACTGGATTGATTCTGTATTATTCTAGATTCCTAGTAAACCTGTGTGCAGTAAATTCCATACATGGAGTATGTATCACATCAACATTGTCTTACTCTGATCAATGACCTAACAGAAGAGGTACTGAGCCAGACAGGGAACCACCTATAGTACCTTAATGCCTGGCATATAAGATCTGGTATTGTATCTGATTCGCCAGATTACTTCTTATTCTTTAAAGCTTTGTCACGATTATTAGAGTTCTTCCAGCTTTCTAGAACGTGTTTCAGCAAACATTAAAATCCACTATTAAGAGCTTAGGTAGTTTAAAAGCACTAGCTGATAAAGTAAGTGTGTTATTCAGACATACCAGCCCCCATTGAGTTGCATGCTCTCGTCTGGGACTGTGCAGAACTTTTGGAAATTGCCACTCTGGATTCGCAAGTGGTTTCAGCAAAATTCAGAATCTGAGTGCAAGAGGTAGCCTGTCCCCTTCCACAATGCAGACATAAGAAAGCTTCCTCAAGTTAGCTTCAGGAGGTCTACAGCGATGAGACACTGCTTTTGCCAAAACCAAATGATCAACAAAAGCATTTACATTTGAGAATTCCCTAATAATTAGGAGTTGTTCAAGACACGACTCCTAAAACCATTTGTTAGAACAGGTGTAACACATGTACACTGCACCTTCATCCTTCTGCTCCCTGCTAGGATTCAAAGACTACAGATCCCACTACTTAATTCTTTCTGGCTGCCCCGGCACAGTATGTAGCTTCTATGCACTGGTAACAGATCTGGACAGAGTACTGTCAAATTCAAAATTTGCTTTTTAGCCACACTGGAGTTTTGGCAACAGATTTTTCACAACGATTACCAAACCATATCACAATATTTACTTTTCAATGGGAAAAAAAAATGCATTTTAATACTACAGTATATTTCCATGTCACTACATACTTTTCATTTAAATCAAGTGATACTTTAAAAAAAATCACTACTGTACATAAATACAGTGATTTTTGTTTTCCTCAGAAAACTTGACAGCTAAAGCACAAAAAAATGGAATGCAGACTTTGAGCTATGTTCCAATTAGTGGAAAATGGGTTTGTTTTAAAAAAACCTAAACAACTACAGCACAGTATAGCAGTTCTGTACATTCTGTTCATGCACTAAATCTTCTCCTTTCACAAAAAGAACTTACAAATGCTTTTAACAAGTCAGTGGCAGCTATAATGATGCATATTTTATAGGAACAGATTTTTCATAACAAATTCATGTTCATTGACTTACAGTACTTTTCATGCGATTGTCTTTAAGGTTCCTAAAGCTTTCTGCATCATGTTCAGGAACATACATAGCACCTAATACTGTCACATACTCTTTATTTTTTTAAATTTTGTATCCTTTCACCACGTAACTAAAACTCAGCCATCAAGTAATGCAACAATTTATTATTTCAGAGCTGTGGACTGTTCCACATCAGCACTGGCTACATCATTTATAAAGTTCTACATATGCTACTTGCTTAGAAAAGTCAGGTACTTTCTCAAGGCTGGTATTCTCAGCGCTATGGAAGCAAACCTACAAGGCATAAAAGGGTTCTTTATGGAGTTCCTGCAAAAAAAAAGTGCCTGTGCCTTTCCTAAAACTGTTTTAGCTAGAGATTATACCTGAAGAATATTCATGAGGAACATGACAGAAATAAAAGGCAGGCCATCACTTTCTGAATCCTAAATCAGGTCTAAATCTCTGTTTCCAAGTAAATATTATTACTGATGTAACTGATAAAGGAATTGTGTTTCGGATGAACAGAAAGTTACATGCATAAAATGAACTTGCTTTGACAGGAAAAGCCAAAGACTCTTAAGGAGAAATTCTATTTCCAAATCCACCCCCACCTTGACATAACACAGATTTACATAAAAAGAAAGTGGAAGATTTCCTATTATTTCCCTATTATCTGCAAACTGAGGACAGCAATCATAAGTACAATCTCTAAAATAGGAAATAAAATTAAAACTTTATTGCCATTTACTGTTATTACATATTCTTCTCTTCCCATATTTATGCCATTTAAGGAACGATAAGGCATTTATGTCTCTAGTAAGGAAACCAATTATTTCCTACCTTGCAGTATTCTATTTCTCAATGCAGCGTGGAAATACAGTACCAATATGCACACATACACAAAGGAAAAATATTTTAAAATTGACTAGGAGTCAAAAATGCATCATTAATAATGTTTTCAAAGGAGGCTTGTATGGGAAGCAAGTCCTCTGTCTCTCAAACTGTGTAGACACTTTTCCGACTCTGATATTCTAAAAAATGCACTGTATAGGTAAAGTCAGTGTTTTTAAACAGCAAGCCCTAGACCTTCTTAGCAATATTACCATTGAATAACTTTAAAAGCATTTATAACAAGAAGTTACTGGACATTTGTTCCAGGAACCATTAAACGACCAACATTTTTATATAGATTACTGAGGCAGTTTACATTCCCTACTGACACATGATCTACTACAGAGGACTAATAACTATGATTACCAAACACACAAACCAGTTCAGCTGCCAATGGTGCTAGCCAGCTGGGTGGCATCGGTCCACAGGATCATCCCACCTACACTGCTGTTGTTCCTCTGCATATAATGAACATAGTTTTTGTTGTTGAATTTCCACATTTTCTATACTGGAAGTTCTTATCTTTCAGTGTCTCAGAGACTGGATGCTACACAGGAGAACAGTACCCAAACAGCAATGCGCTCAAAAAGAATAAACTTTCATAATTGCATTCTTCTTGAGTCAGAAAATGGAGATCACTGTAAAATAACTCTTCAAACTAGCAATCTACACCTCAAAGGTTAAAAGAAAAACCTCACAGAAGCAACAGAAACAAGGCATAGCAATCAACTATTCCAGACTGTCAAGGGCTGTGGGCAAGCCTTCATCGCCCATACACATACCAGTTTCTAGAGCTACAGCACACAAGCATGAGCTATTTTTTCCACATTCATTCCCTGCCAAATGATCTGGTCTCAGACAGCCTCAACTCTTCTTTAACAAGATTTTCAACATTAACTTCCCCCAGGGGCAGCCGGAAGCTGTTCGCTCACTCTGATAAATATCAAATGACGGGGGTCAATTTTCAGCCCCAGGTGCACAATGTTGGCAGGGTCTGTACTACTCTTAATAAGTACTGCCATAAATCAGAATCTCAGAAACCTCTTGATCAAACGTCCCTTGATTCAAAGACACCAACCTCAAAGAAATATCAAATGATTTCATTATCTATATGGACGGTAACTTACTTGGTCCCATCTTTTGCGTCATCAGACCACTTGACAAGACCATACTATTGTGTGGCTGGTATTCTTACTACAGGAGTTCTAAAAGAAAATAAGTTTTGCAGAAAACCTAGATCCTGAAATTTGTGAACCACATTGTCAAACAGTTCTCCTTAGCTCTGCATTTTAAATCCCCATCACCAGGGAAAGTGAGGGAGTCCTATAGCTAAACTAGACCAGTTCCAGAGAGAGTCTTAAAGACAACCAAATTCCAAATTTAGGGCTTTGTGGACTTTTGAATGAACTACCATGTTCACAAAAGTTAACATAGTAAGCAACCTACTGCATGTTCTGCAGACAGTACAGATACCAAGCTGGTAAGTACTGTGCACTGTGCTTTTAGATGTTTCTGATAAAATGCGTGTTTAAAAAACCCCATACAAATGAAAAAAAATAAACCAAGGGAGTTCTGGGCAGTGAGCAGTCTACATACATACTCAGGTAGTAGACAGGGTTTATATCTTAATATCATTTGTAATGGACATGTCCATAGGCAGCCTCTGTGTGGACTTAAGAGACTCAGTAGTGAAAGGAATAGTACATTTTACTTCTCCTCTATGATGGGCCTGAACTCCTAACAACCTGGATAAGCAGATTCTGATGGACAGAAATACAAAGGAGGATTGCAAATACATGTCTGAAAACAGCTGCAGGTGAGTAGGCAGAGAAGGAAGACTGGTAACTGTTTTAACACTCACTCACAATCCAGGTGGATTCTAGAAAATACCTCTTTAATATCTGTCATCGGGGAAAAGCTCTTCAGAGTCCCTAACCTAAAGCTCCTGAGCCTGGTACTGCTCTGCTAAATACAGCATCACTTTTGGCTGTCTCATTTGAGATGAGAACAAAGGTGCAAACAAACCTCGAAATGGCAGCCCTGAAAACATAAGTTTCTAAAATACCGTGTACAGGAGACACCATTTTTTGCTATGAGTTCTATCTAATTCTGGGGTTGTTTAGTCTGGAGAAAAGGAGGCTGAGGGGAGACCTTATCGCCCTCTACAACTACCTGGAAGGAGGTTGTAGCAAGGTGGGGGATGGCCTCTTCTCCCCAGTAACTAGCAATTGGACAAGAGGAAACGGTCTCAAGTTGTGCCAGGGGAGGTTCAGGTTGGACATTAGAAAGAACTTCTTCACTGTTAGAGTTGTTAGGCATTGGAACAGGCTCCCCAGGGAGGTGGTGGAGTCACCATCCCTGGAGGTGTTCAAAAAACGTTTAGATGTGGCGCTTCGAGACATGGTTTAGTGGGTTTAGCGGGCATGGTGGCATCAGGCATGTGATTGGACTTGATAATCTTTGAGGTCTCTTCCAACCATAATGATTCTATGATTCTATAATTGAGCAGCTCCTTACAGAAAGCAGAGGCTTTCTAGTTGCAAAGTTATCGTACTCCTTTATAAAGGAGCAATAGCTTCTGAGCAGATAGGTATCTCCCTTTGAAACTTCCATTGTAAATGTGAAAACACTGAGGGGTACTGAAAAAGCTTTTGTTCTGCCCTGTATTAGAAAAATCGCACCTAGCATCTTAGTCATATGCAGTCGTTTCTTATAAGTGAAAGATTTAGGAAAAGGCTACACTGATTTCCTTGAATTAAGTCATTAAACACCTCAGGCAAGACCTTGGATTTATTTCGAGTGCAAAATTCAGGCAGTAGATCCAGAGTCTCCATGCCAGCTGCAGTAACAGCCTGCTGCACTTTGATCAACAGAGAGAGACAGACATATGAAGCCTTGGGTAGGGAAGGTTTTCCTGTTGTAAGGAAAAGAAACGGACTGAAGTTTCATCAAAGAGCCCAGCACTTTGCAGAAGAATGTTCTTGGTTAACTGTTGACAAAAGTTTACCAGAAACAGCATAAAAAACCAGAGTAACTTCAGATAGAGAACTGAAGATTAAAACTGAAGCTAAATGAGATGAAACCCAGAAAATCTGTTCAAAAGTACAGAGAGCACTTTAGCCCACAAACCTTGTCAAAGGTCACTGAAGGATAAAAGACAGACCAACATCTGGCATCTGAGAAATCTTGTATGATTTTTTTCAAAATACTTCAGCAACCAGAAGAAGCTGCTGGAGCTTGAGGGGCATGACAGCTCAGGAGATTGGCTTTTCACTTCGCAGTGGACAGAAGTGCCACTTAACACAAAGGAGAGGATACTGGGCCACACACAATGCCACTGTCTCTCTCAAATCCCACTTACAGGGAAAGCAGTCAAATAGAGAGAAACTTGGGAGGGAGGACAGCAATGGGACAAAAGAGGGCCTATGTGTGTGGCCAAGTCATTCACCTCCAGAAAATGGATGTGAGACAAAGTTGATTATACTAGGAAATTAAGGACTCAAGGCAAGATGGCAGTGCACATCCTCATGGCAATTGTGTGGGACTACCCTTGACAGATCTTTCTTGAAAAGCCAACAGACACCGTAAGAAGGTATTTTTGAAGATACCACTGTCTCTTTTATGGCTCTATGTTATGATGCAATTAACTTCAATGAACTGAGTCTCCAGCTCATTCACCATTTGAGAGAAATTAATTCGGTGCATGAGAAGAGGGCCAACACCATGCCCTTATGCATACTGCTAGAACAAATATTCCTTTAAAAGTACCTATTGATACAGGTAACGTGAATATAAAAAGAAAATAATCACCCAAAGGAGAACGCCAATTTGTAGTCAAAGAGGAAATATGACTGCTGCTTCAAATAAGACCCTCAGCAGTCTGACCTCACCTACCTAAAACTGAAGTACTGAACAACAGTACTGAGAATCAGCTGTGCTAGTTTGGTATCTCAGATCTTAACTTCTTTAGTCTACAGACAGTCTTTAAGATCAATGTATCATTTAATGAGCAGTACCAAAATGTATAAAAATTTTAAATGAGAATCTACATTTATATCCATCCATTTCTTTATGGTTGCCTGGTAAAGGAGTAGGTTTGTCAAATCCTACTACAGGTTCCTTCCTCCGCTCACACAAACAGAACAGTTTCAGTTCAGTTTTCCTCCCAAGAGAGATAACCAGTCCTCTAAAATGCTATAGGGCTTTGCTCTTTTTCCATTTAAGCTTTATTCCAAGTTGGTTTTTTAATAATCAGGGGCACTGAGCAAGAGTTAGTAAGTATGACTTTTGCCGATATCAAGGTATCATTGATTTATTAGGATTGGGTCAATTATCAGGAACCAGCTCATTCTCTACCTTCCTTTCCCCAAACTTTCTCGAGGCTTTGTCTTTGCCCCCACAAAAGATCCATAAAGTAAATATCCCAATGATTGAGTCAAGATACAGTAGTAATAGATAAGATACTTCCATGTTTGTTGCATCATCATCCACAGCAGTGTAACTGCATTACTGCAATACTACCAAGCACACTATCTACAAATCAGGTTACCCCTGTTCCAGAAAATCTCAATTCAAGGTGAAACATATGAAGAGGTCACTTAAGATGGAGAGAGAAAAAGTTTACCTTGCAAGGAAGGAGTGGGAAAGGTTGAATTATTGGACAAACTAGATACCATAAGGAAAAACAGCTGCTCTCTAACCACATATATGAGTATAAAACTGAGGATGAATAAGTGAAGGCTGAAAATTAGTTTTATGTCAAAGAATGGAGCCTTCAAGAATATCCTTCCAATAAGACAGTGAAGACAGAAAACCTGATCAGCTCCAAATTGTAATCCAATAAGTTTACAAACAGATTTAAAGATACTGTAGCTCTCACCAATAACTGATGGGCTTATAGGGTACTTCAATCCTTTGTTGTGCTGCACTTTTGTTTGTTGTTCTTTACACACTGTTTTAGATTAGATCAGTGGCTTTTTAGTCCAAAAGTGTTCCTTTTTTCATATGTAGTAGTATTTGAACAGATCAGTGCTACAAATCAATTACTCGTATCTAACAGCAGGAAATAAAAAAATACCTAAAAGAACTCTGCCCCAGAACCATTTTATGTGACAATATGAGTAGAACTGGTCATCCAGAAAAGTCCACCTATTCAGTCTTGGAAAGATACAGTTATATCATTCTCATCCCTTTCTCCAAACACTAGATGGTAATAACCCTCTTGAAGAAACAGTACATTAAATTAAAATTTTTCCTTACATTGTAGTTCAATCCTGAACTTTCAGGATTTGGACGTTCAACTTTAAAAAGTTTACTGTAAGTAGTACCCTTACATCAGTAAGAAAATCTTGTAACTATTTTCAATATAGCATTCACTGGTTTTCCATTTGAATTATCAACATATAAGGCATCACCTGAAGTAAGATTTCAAGTAAGTTAACATGGAATTTCACAACACATTCGTAGTCAGGCAGAGGTCAAGACCTCCCCCTTCTACCAGTCCAGTTTATTCAAATACCTGCAGCTCATGAAAAACCAAGAAAACAGAAAAATTCAGAACATCACCAACCTCTACCTGAAACAGTATTGTCCTTTGCTCAGTTCACAGGACACTGAACATCTACACAGCGCATTGTTTGTTACTCTTCACAGCCTCCAGGAGAATGCGGCACATGTTCTCCTTGTACTCATCAGCAAGTGATCAGAAACATCAAGTCACTAGGACTAGGCCACATCAGTCATGGAAACATGCTAAGAGCACCACTGTTACTGTCTTTTAGTACACGAGTTATAGGATGTTATTCTGTTCAGCATATAATTTCCCTGATTAATCAACTTTCTTAGATTTTCATACTGTATACTTTTAAAAAGCTTGAAACTTAACATATTAAAAATGCAGTATGTTAAAGCCTTAAAAGAAAAAAAATACTTAAATCACAAAGATAAGCTGAACTTACAGTTTGTGATGTCAGGAGGGGCATAACTGTCATTCATGAACATGCTGGTGGGTTTTGCAACTTTCAGATAAACAAAGTCAGATGTGTTTTTTAAGGCAGTCACTGCTTCTTCATGAGTAACTTCTTCTAAGCAAACACTGTTCACCTAAAGAGCAAAAAAAAAATTCTCAACACAGAAAAATGTATTTTCATAGAACACACTGAAAGCTGTTGAGGCATTCAGGAATTGAGAGTCTTTATTACGATTCATGTGCCACAGACATAACTGGTTATATAAAAGTTATATAAGAGATGCTTTGTAGTGCTGTGAAATAAAAGACAGACATGTCTTTCCTCAAAAGATTATAATAAACTGTATTGACTGTAACATTGTAAAGAAGACACACATGACTTGGAAAACTAATGGATAAATATGACACTCAAAAATGCCATAAGCACGTACAATCACAGCACCGACACAGTACATTATTGCAAGCGTTAAATAGAAGAAAGTTTCTTCTAGTAAGAATAAATCCTGCATGATCTTGTCATAACATAATTAAGTTCTAGACATTATAATGGGACAACATATTCTTGCAAGAGGTCAACAGTAGCAGTCAAAACTGGAGAAGATCCCAAAGTGACCGATTTACTTGCCAAGTAGCAAGAACTAGTCTAACTTTACAGGCAACAGATTTTTTTTTAAACTATTGCTATTAAGGTGAAACACTAGCACTTCAGTTTAAAAAAAAATTCCTTTAACAATTAGTATCTCATATAAAGCCTTAGTAAATTGAGTTGCTGACTCTCTCCTATATTTTGAAGAGGGAAGTAACTTCTGCAGATAATGCCAGGTAACATGGGAAATAAGGCTTGTATGTACTGCACTGAACCTGAGGGACTAAAGACATTTTCCTCTGATTACTTAACTTTATATAAACCAACTGGTCGTCAACTGTTATTTGTGGGGGGAAAAACTACATCTTAAATATATTCTTTCCATCTGTATTTTCTAAAAGTTTCCTGACAATTTTCTAAAAGCCACTTACTGATTCTTTGTTTGTTTGTTAAAAAAACAGATGTACATTCCTACCACTCCTGATGACTGAAAAGTCATTTTTCAGTGCATTGGTAATTGCAGTACAACCTAAACATACAGAGAGAAAGTTACATTCTGCAAAATACAGGAGCTTATCTCTACATTAGTGAATAAAGCTTTGATTAAGTGAAATTCAGCTATTAAATACTGCATATGCTCCTTGCATCCCCAAAACAGTATCTGGTATTAATCCGAAACTACTTCATTTAATTTTGTCAGGCAAATTTTTTTAATGGATAAAGTAATACTGGACAAAGCAATCTGCTGCAAAAGTTTGCTATGTCTAACAAAAATTCCTTAAAATCTTCCATAAATTTTACAATATAAGCAAGTGAGCATTAAATTTTCTTGTACAGGTGACAAATTATAACACTAGAAAGCAGTTCACCATTAAAAGGAAGCTTTCCAGTCCCCTTGCACTGTGGGGAAGTCCTATAATCAAAATGCTTCCTATGATGCAATTTTAAAACTTAAAAACATCAAATATTAACAGCATTATCATGAAGCAGTTGGATCTTTGGGTTTGTGAATTTGTATCACATATGAAGGTGTGTATTTATTGTGCAGCTAATAGTAAACATAATATATTCTCTCTCTTTATTCCTCCCAATTCTCATGGAAAGATTTGCTCATGTCTTGAACTGATTTCACAGAACTATCCATTGTAACACCAAGATCTCTTTCCTAGTACTTAAAAAAGTAGCATTCTTTATCTAAAGTGATAATCCCAGGATTCTTTATCTTTCACTAGCTTCAGTTTTCCAAGCTCTGTATTTGTAAGTGACAAGCTTATCCAAAAAGTCTTTTTACAGATGGCAAGCTCTGCACTAAACATTCAGAGTCAGTTTCTTCCTGACCGAAGAGCAATAGAGCAGATATTCTGCTCTCATATACATGGAGTACAGATGTACTCAGAGCTCTTACAGAAGCAGGTACTGCCTGGTAGAGGTAGGAGGGTGGAGCAATTACACCTCACAAGAGTTGAGTTTACAAATTCAGAAATTCATTCAGAAACTCCTGGCTCTGGCTCTCGTTTTTCTAGCCGGACAACTAGATTTGAGATAGAATTTAAGAAAGTTGAAAGTTATTTTTACTTTGTGCATTAAAAATTTAACTTTGAAGTATTTCAGCTTAAAAAGAAAAGCCATTCAAAAGCATTACGAACACGGAAATCCAACATAAGCAGCAGTTTCTCTACAGGCTGGCTAGTTACCAGTACATGAAGTTCCTTTCTACTATTCTTTTTTTCAGCAGAGAAACAATCCCATTGTACCCTGGTTTACAATCCCATCACTCGGATCCCAGAAAAATAATAGCAGGTATCAGAAATAAACATGCTGATTAATACAGGTTTTGCATGAAACATTGGGCCGAGGAACAGATTTCCTGATGAAATGGCGTTGAACACCGCAGATTTAATTTTTATCACTGATTTGCTGGCAATATCAATTTTTTTACCAATACCTATGAAATAACACTCCGCCAGCAGGCAGCTTTAACCACAAAGTGAATCATGCCCTTACTGGGCCTAAAAGTGAGTGACCATTAAAGAATATAGCTCTTACTCACAGCTAAAAGTTTGTCTCCAATCTGAAGTTTACCATCTTTATGTGCTGCCCCGCCTTCAATGATTTTGGTTACATAGATGCTGTTGTCTCCAGGTATATGCTGATTTCCCACACCACCAGCAATACTGAAACCAAGACCTGCTTGAAGATAAAGTCATTACTCAAGAAATCTTTTCGCATTCATTAGATTCAAAGTACTATATAAATAATAATGCTATTTGTATCACACATACATATATATAAAAACATCAGGCTCCAGTTGAAGCAATACTGGATGCCTTTCCAAGTGAACTCCATAATTTTCCAGAATGTTCTGGGAAAGACATAACATTCACAGAAGTTCTGAAAAATCAAAAGCTAAATCATTTAGTTCATGTCTTGTCAAAGATGCTCACAGCAGAGCTATAGCATCACCACTGATATGTAAAGAATCGTTGTCCAACATTTACCCATATAGAAATGAAATAATGCTTTCTCTAAATGTTTTTTGATCTGTCAAAGATCCTTTCTAGGTAATTCAATGAAATATTTTACTCTCATTTGTAATGTACTTAAATAAATACTATGAGAAACACGTTTTTATTATTTGAAAGAAAAATACATATTCTACACGAACAGTTTCAAGACACATGGATGAAAATTCAGAAGCATTTGAGATGCCATTATCATATATTTAATCATTCTGCATTTCCTAGAACTTCATATGCAAGGTACTACTGTATTGCCAAAAATAAATGCAGAAATCTATTGTCAACTCTATCCTTCTTGTGAAACCGAGCTTCATCCTTCCTACTTACCTTTAGGGCCTTTTACAAGTTTGATTTCCACTATTTTTTCTGTGACTGGTTTTCTTCTTTTGACATACAATCGTACAATTGATCCTGCTTCTTTCAATGCTTCAACTGCTTTGCTGTGTGTCACATCACGAACATCCACCTCATTTACTCGAAGAATACAATCATTAACCCTAGAGACAGCAACATTCATGTTCAGTTACTGTGTTATAGCAGAGCAGACACATTAGGAGCCCAATATTTTATCTACAATACACTAACATACATGTTAACACATTAAGATACATATATTTTGCTCCAAAATAATCTTGATGCAAGACAATGCTCTAAAATTAATTATTAGTGCTTAAAAATAAAACAAGGACAACTAGAAAACATTTAACAGGAACATTTTGTTCACAGCTGAGAGGACACCATCTTGTATGCGTTTCATTTAAACAGTATTTTGAACAGAGCTTTGTATAAGCTACCTTTTGTTTAGGGCTATAAGAAAGACTTAAAAAATTCAGAAACTAGGAGGCACCCAACAAGAACACACTAGTTTTAAGCCATGATACAAACAAGTCAACCTCCATTCAAATTTGTACAAGCTTTTTAAGTGCTGGCCTTCCAATCCATTTAACATGTTGCTGTAGTAACACTGAGCTCTCATTACACTAAGTACAATTCCTGACCCACCTGTCACCATGTTCTGCCAGATGTACCTCTGACAACAGCCAACAAGCTAAAATGAAGCCTTGAAAAAAGCTTATTAGGATTAAAATCCATAACGTATCAGGCATTTGCACCAAAAATGCTAGGGCAAGTTCTTGACAACATAAAGGAAAAAAAGCTCGTCCTACAATCAGATGTCGTTTTTTTCCACACAGTGAGACAGGAGTATACTTAAAAGACTGTTCTGGATTAGAAAAATAATTTATTAATGCAATTTGTTATTAACTTCTAATAGTAGCCTTCAAAGGAAGTTGCAAATACTACTTGCTACCATCTAGTAATATGCCAGCATTTCCTCACTAGGAGTTAATTAGTAGTATCAGTCCAAAATTAAATAAGAAAAGGGGGTATACTGGAAAAGGAATACTCTATTGATTTAAACAAAAAATATTGCTTTTGAAGATGTGTAGTATCTTTGAAAAACTAAGACACAGAATCATACCAAGCACAAAAGAGGGTTGTTATTAAACTCAAGTTATCTCACAGATCAGAGAATCTGCATGTGGATAACCAAGAGCTACCTGTCCTACCTAAGCTTTTCCTTTGTACATGGAATTAAATGGTATAATCAATTTATGCCACCAAATAGAAAATAGGATAAAGTTCACTTAAGTTTACTTATGGGGGGGGGGGGGGGGGCTGAAAGTGGGTCCATCAT
>NW_009607734.1:39760-82276 GCF_000690535.1 Cariama cristata
ACTCAAACATTTTTCATTATTTACAAAATACTTCTGTAAGGTAAGAAAAATTTATCTTAAATCTAATGCAGCAAGATAAAACTATAAGAGTAACAGAAAGTGTTCTATCCACTGTTTGAAAAATATAAACATTTAGCAACCCAACATAGAAAGTCACCATACCGTAATCTTCCATCCTGTGCAGCTGCACCTCCGGCTATGATTTTTGTAATGAAAATACTCGAATCATCCCCAATATGTGGGTTGTCTGTACCACCTGCAATGCTAAAGCCAAGTCCTGAATTTCCCTAAAGGTAGAGTGGGGGGAAAAACCAAAAGACATACAACATTTCTTTTTGGCAGAAAAGATATTCTAGTATATCTATTTGATCCAATAGAGAACCAAATCTACGTAATTTTCACTGACAAAAAAAGGTATTAAAAGAGACTTTAAGCAGTAAACTACATATAACCATACGTAAGACGTAATTACACTTATTTTCATAGAAGTAAGAACTTAAGTCATTATGTAACTGTAAAAGACACATTTCCAACCCCACAAGCTTTGTCATTGAGGTAAACTTGATAAACTAGATAAAAACTCCCCTCTCTAGTGAGCTAGATCTTTGAGATTATTCATACGAGTATTTGCTCCTCATCAAATTATTAGTGATGAATTATTCTTCCCAGAGAAGCCCCCAAGTAATTTGTGTCACTTATGTAATGTATCTTCACAGACGCAGAGATTCAGACTGACATTTTCTCTTCGAAGGTTGCCCGCCCTTACTATCAACTGCAAGACCTTTTCACCCTCTCAATAACCACCAGAACTGCATAGGTATCAAATAAGATTTCTTTCTTTCTTTATGTTAACAGTGCAGTTCAAGAATAGAGAGCTGAAATAGATCTCAGGATTGTAAATCTAACAAAGCAATACATATGACAAGGTGTCACTTGCAATCTCAACTGGAAGCCTGAATCTCAATATAAAACTTAATGGTATAAATACAAGCCTACCATAAATGGCAATATAGGAAATGAAATCATAATTTATTTTATTACTCTCTACAAGCCTAGATAATAACATTAAATGCAGTACATGTCAGGGACATCCTTCCCCCATTTTACTCTCAATGGTTAAGAATATTAATAAAAACTTATAGTCCTGCTACAGTAACTGGGTGGGTTTGTTTTTCTTTAGGTTAAATAATCTACCTAAAGGAAAAAAAAAAAAAACAAACAGTAAGGACTGTTTTGGATTGCCACTTAGGAGTATCAAGAGGTTAATTTTTCATATTAAAGTATCATAAATCCCATCTAAAACAGAGTACAGAAAGACATTTAGCATGTTACCCTTTCAAGAGTAATTTCTTCATACTCATAATCTGCATCCGTGCCATTGACCTATAAAGACATAAAAGTGAGACAGAGAATTTTACACTTTACACGGCAGTTTGCTCGGCAGGCAGTTCACTCCCATCAAATCTCAGCTGATTCATAGTGACCACTGAGCTCAGAGGGGACGTGTGATTTTCACACTACTCTGTACATGAATCAGACACTCTTTTCATAGGAGTTTAAAAGTTAAGATTTCAGAGCGCAGACTGTTCTACACAGTTATTGTAGAGCAGAGGCCCTCTGCTTCTGATTGCCAATAAAAAAAAAAATGCCCTTGAGATTCTCAGATGTTCCTCAGGCCATACAGCAAGTTGAAACCAAGAAAAAAGGAAGGGGTCATGGGGTAGTAGGGAAATTGTATAGAAGAACAGAGCAGTATTTTCAAACTGTTGTTCCTCACAGAGCAGAGAGAAAAGAAAAAAAACAAGGAAAGGAAAAAAAAATATCAAAGACCAATGCTTTATACCACTTCTCACTAAAAATGTGTAAGACCCTTCTAAAGCTACACTTAACAGTTGTCTACACTACTATTTACCACAATACATATATACTAAAGATCAACAAATTAAAAAAGGACCAAAAAGAGAAGAGAGTTTAGAAGAATATTTTATAAAGCTAGACAAAAAACCCAAATACTAGAAGTAAGCCGTGTCGTCCTCAAGTTAGAAAGGATACCCACATTCTTTGTTGCCTACAGAACTAGGACAGGATCAAATAACAGAACAAGTATCTAAATTAAGCAAAAAAAAATGAAATATCAAATTCTTAATCATATTTAATATAAAAGTAAGATTAAGATTTTATCTTTTTTAAATTACTAAGATACTTTGGAACTCAAATTCTTTCCTCCAGAGATACCTACAAGCAGCATATACAACGTGCAGTTACAGGCAATTCCCTATTTCAAACCTTTTAGGATGAAATATTTAACTAGATAAGAAATAACATTTATACTATTATTTTGCAAAGCATCTTGTCTATTCTTAAGATTACGTATCTGGTAGTCTTCTGTACTCTTAACATACTATTCAAGATTTTATAAAGGTACAAAATATATGTATAGAAGAAAGTATTTTAAAATCTGTGCAGTCTTCTAGCAGAGAATTAAAAAAAGGCACTTTAACTCACCCTCATCTACTTCATTCCTCATATGTTTATCTGACATATTTAAAAGCTCCAAAAGCTTGAGATGCCACAACTTTCACAGGCTGTCTAATATCAAGCTCATTTATCCCTCCCTACAGTTTCTCTTCAATCTCTAACTATATCTCCTCTTAATACAATAGAAGCCATGTCCATTCCAGACATAACAGATTATTATCTTTTTCTTTGCACAGTACCTCAAAAATGATTATGCCCTTAGTAGCTTGTTCAGTGGAAAAGATACTGTGGTTTTAACACATGATATTTCTTCATTAAAAAGGGAAGAGGTCTTGACCTTCAGAGCACATGAAACTCTATCTATCACTACACCAATACAAAAGAAGCCACTGTGATCAAGAAGTTCTTATGTTAGCTTAGTCCTTGAGCTATTATCTACAAGAATGACAACATGTGCTAACTGAACCACTCATCCAGCATTACAGTACCTGGGAAATGCCTCATTACGACTGATCCGTATGTGCCTTTTTTTTTTTAAATAAGTAACAAGGACAATTAATCATTTCCCTATTCATTACCATTAGGCAAAACAAAGCCAAACCTAATATATCTAAGCAGTCTCTTAAAGTTTATTTCCATATACAAAACTCTGTAATTCAATTTTTAAATATCAACTAGATAATCAGAAGCAACTTCAAACCTCCATAATTTTTATCTTCTGCTTTAGTTCAGTCCTATAGTCCCTTTTTTTTTTTTAATTTATCTTTGAATTGATTTTATCTAACAAACCAAACATTATCAGACACATGAGCAAAGATACATCAAATGTTGAAAAACATTGTCCTATTCTACCTTTTACAAGTTTTGAAGTGATCTCAGATCCACTAACTCAAGCTTTATCTGGAGGTACTTCCCCTGGATGAAGGAAGTTGTATACAAATGCTGTAATTATGCCACAGCAACCTTTGAATCTGAAAACCTATTAGTAGTTCAGCAGAATTTGCTTAGAGCCTTTTGGCTGTACTGAAGTTAATTTCTCTGGTATGGTTAATCTTTTCATGTGCCACTAACTTGATTTTGTTTGCATTTCCTTGGGCTTTTACAAAGAATAAAAAATATGCTTCTTGGTGGTTCTTTCCAACCCAGTTTGAATTCTAAGCGGGAGTACTTCCTCAGCAGCTTTATGATTCAGATAACAAGAGCTGTGTTCTTGACTATTTGTTCCTTGATGACTTTCTAGATTCACATTTTGCTTTTTTCTTCTTTCAATAGAAAAAGTTTTAACAGTTAAGGTTTTTGTAGATTCATGATGCAGTTGCCTTGCACGTCTGATTTTACATTACTAACCACTTTAACAATTCCATTAGCTACTTAGGAACCTAGAAGGATATTCTTTTACTCAACTTCCTATGCCTACAGAGTAGGTTAGATTACAGATAGTTATAGGCTTGTTTGGTTTGCATTCACTGCAAACTGATAATTTAGACAGCTTATAATTTTGAGCACCAGTTTGTTCTGTTAATGCTATTTTCTCTCCCCATTTGTACCATCTACTGTTCTCCACATGCCTCTATCAGATGGGGCCTTTTGAAATGTGAATACATATTTATTAATCACTTTTCTTCTTGGTTTAGTTTGTGTGTGCAGGGAGGCACCTCGCCCTCAGTATGCTGTTCTAAACTGCACCTGCATCACATCAACAAAAAGGCCACACACTGCAGGCTATTGTGATCTTTTAGTCAGAGGCATCATTATTACACTCAGGACTCATTTATGAGCCAATTATGTCACTGTACTAATCTTTTGTCTTTTGCTTAAACTGTTAATTCACACTTTTGTCTGTCTTGAGTTATTACAGCTCCTTTCTAGCAACATTGCTAAGTTACGAATGCTTTTGACAAGGACAAGATTTACTCTTTACTTGCCAATATCAGTACTTGGAATAAACACAATTTAAAGCAACTAGTACAGACATTAACACTGTTCAGGAAAATGACAAGCAAGTGCGATATAAGTAACTGTAGGAGGAAGGTACAGGAGTAAAATCCAGACCTGAAATCTATGCCAAACTTACACTCATTCTAAAGCCTCTGAAGTCTCTATCTACCAGTGGTATCCTATCACAAAACACATGCTGCCAAACACAAATTTTAGCCTCCACATAACTACACTTATTACCTTAATGTTTCAAACAGAACCAATCCATTTTAATGAATATTGAGGGCACTAAAATCTTAAGTATAGCCACTGCATGAAGAATTGTTTTTGAGAAATGTAATGGAAATGGCACATAAAATATTAAAGCATCTGCCTGCACAGTTGAAGAAACAGATTGTTCTCTGAACACTGAAGCTCTGCAACCTCTAACAACTGTGTTTTGCACTGTCACACACTGGTACTTAGATGGAACCTTCTACCTGCAATCTGCAACTTTTTTTTTTCTCATGAAACAGCTATTTAAATAACTATCAGGACAGCTGACGAAATCAAGCACCATCAGAGAGGTAAAACAGGTTTTATTAAACAGTAACAGCACACCTACATACATAAAACATTATCTAAAGTTATAACTGAAAGCAAGTGCAGGCTTACGTATGTTGGAGTCTCCAAAGAATCTGCATTCACCAGCACTGGAGGGGGATTTGCCTTTAAAAAAAGAATAGAAAGAAAAAAATTATACAGCATAAGAGAAAACAATACTAATGATAATTACGCAATATTTAATTTGCTGTGTTTCTCAAAGTTCTGTTAAAAAGTAGCCTCAACTTGAGAATCTCCAAAATACACCTTCTGAAACACTTGTTTCTAACCCTGAACAAATTGCTTTCATGCGGTGAAACCACACTCTTCCAAAACTCTTGAGCTCATATTTTATATACAAGTTCTGTAATTTATTATCTTGTTTTTCAAACGAAAACCTGAATCATGCTATTATTTGACATGACGTCAGTTACCCTAGTACTTGTGGTATGACAATGAGAAGTTGCTTTACCAGTCAATATCTTAAAACCAAATTTTGGTGGATTTGATTCCCCTCTCTTCCTACCAAGAACACTCCCCTTCCTGGCCCAACAACTTGCAAAATGGAAACTCACAGAAATGCAAACTTATGGAAGAAAGGATCTACAAAACTGACTAGTGAAAGCAAATCCACAGCAGACATTCATCTACTGCACAGCAGCATGTGCTTCCATCAGAAAATTGTTATGGATTCACAAGCCATAAACAGTGAGATTATTGCTACAGAAATATGAAATAGTATCGCATCCTTGCTAGTCAGGAGCTTTTAGCATAAGCTAACATTTTTATTCTCTGATGTTATTGAAAATTTTTCTGCAAAAGAATGTGGTTTCAACTGAAAGAAGATCCATACAGACTGGTGGCATTTATCTGAAATACTTCCAAATAAACAGATTCCTATTTTTGCAACAATTATCTGCCTTTAAAATAGGCAGCATCTAGCCTGCTCCAAGAACAAACAAAAAAGGTGTGCCAATACATTCCAGACTCCAAATGCCATTGATGCATTAAGTTCAACAGGACTTACAAATTCAGTGGCACAAAACAAAGTTAATCTCCTTATTGTTTTAATAAAGGTGAGATTTTTTTATAAGTATAAAAATCCATTATATTTAAAATTAAGACTTTTTTTTAATCTCTTAAGTGTGTGTGTATGTGTGGAAATAAATTTAGGGACAGTTTAATGGGCTGCAATTGAAGCTTGTACTAAATTCATTGAAAGAAACTTAAGACCTACAAAAACATGACAATTACATTAACCTATTCATCTTCTGCATTTTTGTTTCATTACCATGACAACAACATACTTCTGAAGAATTCATGATTTTTAAAAGCTCCCAAAAGCTAGGAAATAAGTGATGACTCACAAAAGACTGAGATGAATAATCTACCATCACTAGACAGAAGTCAATCAATCCGCTATCAGGTCGCTGTGTCAGAAACTAACTACTAAAAATCAGGTGGTACTTACGTAAGTTAACAGAGTAGACTATTAAAAAAAAAAAGGAAACAAAAAGGATGACACTTGTGACTGTCAAGATGCCATCAAACACCTTTCTCACCCAGGAAGCCTCTCAGTAGAAACATGGGCACACTTGCAGTACAGAAATCAATCACAACAGTATCACAATAAAAATCTGTGTCAAAACAATGCCATCCCTTCACAATCATTTTCTGCCTTTAAGTTACATTCCAATTTCTGCTTCTTATTCAATGGTAAGTTCTATTAAAATAAGATTAAATTAAAAATAAGTTCCTGTACTGAAAATACTGATCAATTAAATTATGCATAACCATCCCTGTAAGAGCTTTACAATTAACACTATTTTAAGACAAACAATACAACACGTTATATTAAAGAGAACCTCACTGAGTATAAGGCATTAAGAGTTCTAATCTCCAGTGGATCTATAAGAGACCAGCATACATACATTTATTTCATATTTGTGTAGGAACTATGAAAATATTTTTAATTTCTAAATAGAAAAAAAACCCAAGGATTAAGTTTTAAAGTTCAGTCATGTTCTTTACATTTCACCTAACTTTGGAATTTATATTGAATTAATATTAGGATTCTGTAATATCCAAGTATATTAACAAAAGCAGTGCCAGTGAAAGTTGGCTTCCCGTGAACCTTTTTCTTGAGGCTGACAAGTGTTCTTCTTTTAATGTCTTAAAAGGAAGAAGAGGAACACTAGCTAAAAGCAAATTGCTATCAGTAGGTGAGGTTTCTATGTGAACAGTATGTTTGAGACACAAATTAGCCAACTGATGCAAAACATCTTCCCTAAGTTAAGTGATTGTTCCTAACACTCCTTCTGCATTTATCTGAATTCTCCATCAAGCAGCAGTAATTGATCATCATTTCCAAGCAGGAAGGAGAGACCTTTGTGCCAGGCATTCCAAAGGTACACCTGGACACTGCACAGACACAGGGCAACATCTAACTCAAAACATCAAATGTTTTTGGAAAGAAGACCTAGTATTTCAGTCTATTTTACCAGAGTTCTCCAAAACACCTAACACTTTCAAGATTCTGTGCCAGGGCTTGTTCAAATATTTAGAAGTCATTTGACAACTTTGTTTACAAGCAGACTAAGGGCTTGCCTAAGGGATAAAGTGATTAACAAAATACAGAGATGTATCTATTGCACAAAAATGCATCTGCCAAATCCAAAGCTGATCATAACATCTTATGGTATTTTCCAATTGCTTAAAATCACTAACGATGCAGAATTACAAAGCTAACTCCTGCAGACATTTATATGCACTCAGAAGACAGAGGCACAGACCACTCAATTCTTACTCTCCTGCTTGTAATCCTGCATCATCAATGGACTGTAATACTGCCACAACAATGGCAATCAAAGAAAATATAAATATACATAGCACTAATTATTTTATTTTAAATTAAGCTTAGCCTACTGGCAATTCCCTGAAAGTAAACGCTGCTAGAGACTCAGTTATCTTTATCCATTGAGGCTGACAACAGAAGCTCACTGGCTGCACTAGTCTGCCCCAAATCCTCATGTCGGCAGAATTCTTCTATAAGGAGGAAGTATTTCTGAAACTAACCAAATCTCTCATCTGCCTGTTGGGAAAAGTATGGGTGACAGATTCATGTAAACACACATCCACTAGAAATTGAACTATTAACAGCCAACTGTGGAAACTTCTGATAATTATGGGATTATGTAAAATTTAACAATCTAGCAGAGATAAAAAATATTACCACCTGTTGCAAGTTTAGCCATGTAGCTGGAAAGCAGACCTTAAGAAAAAACAAACACTGACTTACATACTACAAAAATATCCCAGTAATAGTCTACAGAGCTTAACTCCCTTTTAAAGTTAATAAATATCTGTCAAACAATTCCAAAAAGTGATCCATATTTTCAGAAGGCATGTACTCATCGTTTGAGATTTCTGCACTGAAAGTTATAGTAAAGTAACGAAAAAATAAAAGCAGAATACCATTCTATATGCAAAAATATAACTGCTACCCATCCTAACTTATTCCATAGCTTGCTATGCTGTGGTCACATATTCCAAGTTATATGCAAGATACTAATGTTAACTCATGTTTGCTGCTTCCACTTGTCTTGACAGGGCTTGGGGGTTTTTTTGTATGTTGACATTATGTGACCTAAAGGATGAAGGTCTAGAAGGGGAGCACATTTTATGAGTCAAATACGTTAGCAATAAAGGGGTAAAAAAAAAAAAGGCAGAAAAAAATCATTTTGTATTCTAAATGTCCCCCAAGAATACTAATACCAACAAATGGTTGGAGAACATTAGAAACATCATGCAAGTACAGTCAATGAAAGACAATATATTAAGTATTTGTATATGACACAAGACAATGATTCTCTATAAATAAATCAAGCAATAACACTTCAACAAGGGTGAAATGGCTCTAAAATTTTTAAGTGAACACAAAATATCCTATCGCTTCTTTCCATTCTTTTGAGGTTTTCTTTAGTTATTTCATAACTTATTTTAAATGGACTAAAAGCTGCTATAAAATAAACAAAAATTAGGATGAAACCCTAGTGTATTACTAATTCAGCTATTTCACAGTTCCTCTTAAACCTGTGTGTGAGGGTACCAAAATGTGAACTTAAACAAAGCAATGAAATAAACTGAATAAATAAAAGTTGAACAAATTTAACCAAAAAAAAAAAAAAAAAAAAAAAGAGTAAAAACCTGTGGTATGGTGGATGGGATGACAGTGGTCTCAGCAGGGACTGGTGGGACAGGGATCACAGGGACAATGGGAGAAGAGGAATGAACAGCTTCTGTAGGCTAAAAATCACGAACAAAATGTCAAAACCAACAAAAACTAGAAAAACATCTAAAAACAAACAAGATTTAAATTTAACAGCTTTAAAAAAATTCTGAAATAGCATATGGATTTGGAGACTGTCACTACAACTGAAGACAACCAACCACCTTTAACCATGCTGCATCTGGCAGTGCATCCCTAGCAATATGCTCATGTCAAAGATCCTAAAGCAGTGTGACATAACCCGATGGTCTACTCATACCAAGTTACTCACCTTGCAGTACAGGGTAATGAGACTTTGGGGTCCAAGAGGAAACCTGTTCATGTCAGCAGACAGAATCGGGCTTTTTGTGGGCTGGTTTCACAACAGAAGCCCTTCACCAATATACAACAGTGTGCAAAAGCAGGGAAACAGTGGCTAAAGTTGACAGCACTGAACAAAGTTAATATTCCTCTTTGATAAAGGGGAAAAATCAGAAGTGCATTAAGGTTTCTAAACTGGGCAAAAATCAAAAGAAAAATCTTTTAGTCAAATGGGCGGTAGATCCTAAAACAAATTCAATCTACCTCTCAAAGATCTTCATACACGTTTATCGTACACCTTCAGACTAGCAGAATTTTGGTCTTAGGAATTTTCATTAAAATAACCACCAAGAAAGCTACTGACACTTAAGCTGCAAGGGAACAAGATTACAAATAGCATTTTGAGCAGAACATTTGACTAAAATAATTTTGAGATGTTAACATACTGGTTGTCAACAAGCTGTCAGCAACAAACTACTGGCAACTATCACCAAAATTACAAGCTGAACAGCAGATCAAAGCTCTTGCAACCTAGTTGTTCCAAGTCATTTTTGTGATCTTTAAATATAATAAAGCATAATGACAAAAGAACATACTAAATCCAGAAAATGAACCAAAAACTCAGAATAACAGTATTAAACATATTTTTTGTTTGAGAAATTTTAAAACACAAAGCAACACACACCAATAGCATACTAAATCCTGAAAATGAACCAAAAACTCAGAATATAACAGTATTAAACATATTTTTTGTTTGAGAAATTTTAAAACACAAAGCAACACACACCAATAGCATATACTAAATTACAGAGCAAAAGCAAATATTAAAGAAACCTGAAACTGCCCAAGAGCAGCAATCCTTATTAAATGTACATATGGTATTTCTACAGGGAGTTTTTTTCAGCTCAAAGTCAACCTCCTCAAAATGAACAGCTGGTGAAAAATGTTGCAGTTACTGAAAGATGTAAGAACAAGATATATTTGATACCTTGAGAGGTTATGACTAATGTCATTTAAACATTCTTACATCTGTGGACAACAGCACAATTTTTCAAGTGTTAAAAAAGGAAGGTTGGGGAAAATCTAAATTGGACTAGCAGAATGATAATAAGCATTTTGCAAAGGATGCAGGAAATGCTCAGTGCAACAAACTTCCAGTTACCAGAAGAACAATGCAACCTTTAGAGGACAGAACAAATTAAATAGCTTGAGCAATCACTCAGCCCTACATATGCAAAAAATAAACCACCCCTTCAAGTCTGCCTTGTTCAAAAGTAAGCAGCTTCCCATGTATGTACACAGTAAAAATCCTGTTAACCAAAATTTCAGATATGCACGGATTACGTATCAAAATATTACACAACATTAAGGCTGCAAAGCTAAGCATTAGTAGGTCAGAAAAACTCCAGCTTTACAGTACAACTCCTGCAATAAGAGAAGGTTAAAAACAAACTTAAGTTATTCTTAGATCCTGACCATACACTTCCCTGCCCTTTGACTTAGCAAAATAAATGACCAAGTCGCAGTTGATTTCCTTAATGGGCCAAACAACCTGCACCCCTCTCTTTGCACCAAATGGCAACTTTATTTTCCTGCTTCTTTTTTTTTTTTCCTCAATTCCTAACTCCCATGTCAATTTGGGCTTCTCACTCCCAAATGCTTCAAGAATCCTCCCCAGTTCCATTATGCTTATTATTTTAAAACTGACATTGTTCAAAGTCCTTTAATGCTTTCAGGTTCCTTTTCCTCAATTCTAACTCCCATGTCAATTTGGGCTTCTCACTCCCAAATGCTTCAAGAATCCTCCCCAGTTCCAATTATTATGCTTATTATTTTAAAACTGACATTGTTCAAAGTCCTTTAATGCTTTCAGGTTCCAGTCTCATAAGCTATTCATACTGTTACTGTATTTTCCCTTTGTGCTGTTGGTTTAGTATTCAGTGACTCAAAAGCCACTCCCTGCTCCTCCAAGCGTCCTGGCAATGCTCCTGTTGAGTCTCCTTCATTACCATGCAGGCAAGGAAAGAGGTGGCAACACTGGCAACCACTTTCAAAGGATATGCAAATCCAAATCAAGGTAAGACTGTCTTCACTTGAACGTTTCATGGAATACAGTGAACTGATGCAGGCACTATGGCTGCCACAAGGAAGGACAATGCAAGAAATGAAAAGATTTTTAATCATCAGAGAAAGAAGACCTGCAACTTCCTTATAACAGAAGAATGCTAATTTTATTTTAGTGCGGCACATAATCAGTCTGAAAATGATTACACGATACAGGAATCTGTGAGAGCAGCTGAATAAGCTCCAACAGCCCAGAGTATTGCTTTCAATGCTTTGTTTCCCATGAATTTTCAAGAAAGACTTGTAATTTTTAGGAATTCTCCAAAAATACACTAAAGTATTCTGAAAACCAAAATCTTATCCTTAAAATTACTGTAAATAAAGACGTCTAGCATGTTAATGATCCCAATTTGAATGGACACAAACTAATCTAAACTACAAAGAAAGTAGTGGGCCAATTAAAACCTTGTTTTGAATATACAGGAACTATAGCACACAATTATGATAGACTATTATATATAGGAATGCGTGACTTGAACAATAACTCACTTTAACAGAGTCTGTAGCCTAAATAAACGCGCTAACACCTACAACGAAAAGCCATTCTGTTACAACAGTATGATAAATCTCAAGTAATTTTTTTTTAAACTCACTTTGTAACAGAGTCTGTAGCCTAAATAAACATGCTAACACCTACAACGAAAAGCCATTCTGTTACAACAGTATGATAAATCTCAAGTAATTTTTTTTTAAGTGTAAGGATGGACTTTAACATCTACATATAAAAAAATCATTTAAGTGGTATGTTTAAAAAAGCTAAGATAATAGTGCCTTAAAGCAATCAATTAAAATGAATGCCTCCAAATCTAACACTAAGTCCAGATGTTGTGAAAAGGAAGAACACACCCATTTTCTCATTTTTATCCAACACACAGTAACTCCTGTGAACAAATACCAACTAACCTGAAATTTAATCAGAGCACCATACACACCCTGAAGCGGATCAACTAAACCAGTAAATTCCATAATGCTGCTCTTTGTAAAGTACTAAAAGGTATATGCTGGAGAACAAAAATCAAGCAAACCAGACTTTCCTCAGTTTCAAGAAACTACTGTACAAAACACACGCTGTATACAGTGCAAAATCTTAATGGGAAAACACTGAACAGAAGTATTTCCTTGCCAGCCCATTTTCAATTATTGCTACTTTGATTTCTAGCCATAAAATCCAAAAGAAAATTAAGTAACAAAGTCTCTAGAAATAGCAGGGATAAAACTACAGAAAGAAACAAGTGTGACATACTTTCTGTGGTTCGCATCAAAAATGCGCATCTATAAATGCCTAGAGCAATACATACCTTTTCTAAAGAACAATTAGAACATGAGCCATCAGACACCCAACCACTAGCAGCTTTTACTTTTGCGGTGCTTTTTGTAGGACTCTTCCTTACACTATCACGTAGGTTTATAAATTTTCCTCTATGTTTGGGAGACGCTGGCAGTGTGGATGAACTAAAAGATGTACAAATGCTCAGTGCTTGCTGCTGATGCCGGAAAGACTGCTTTGGTTGCATATGAAGATTTTGACGTATTTCCATTCTCGGGCTCCTTGTTAAATCAGTGAGCTTGAGCATTCCCATTTCACCATCATCTGTAGCACCACAGTATTTGTAGTCGTGACAGTGAGCAGTCATGAAACTAGCAACACAAATAGTCCTTTACGCAAAAAAAAAAAGGAGGGAAATAATCCAGAAAATTAAAAATATGATTGTATTCTAGATTATGGTCCTAGGAAGAAACACTGAATGCTGTTTTAGCAAGTACTGCATGTTGTGTACTCTCTCTATTTAAAGAGCAACATTGAACCACCACACAACAGTCAATTTGCTGGACATAAATAATCAATGCAATGCACAAATTATTGAATAGATGGCAAAAGTCATCTCACTGTTTATTAAAAAGATGCTGTGAAAGGTTATAGTTATTTTCTTTCTCCCATAAGCTCCTACTATCCCTAAATTTTGTTATATTTTACCACCTCGAAACGTCTCCAAGGTTTACATCTAGAAAATTTTAAAATTCCTCTACTTTTCTGAACACTTTATGAGGGCTGAAAACTAGTGAATTTAAAGATGTTTGATGATGAAAACTATATGAATTGTGAAAGGGCAGATACGTTGTACAGGATTTCAACATTGAACTTCCATCAAAGAAAACAAATTTGTTCAGACCACAATAATAAAATTATTAACACAAAGTAATTCTTGTTAGGAGTTGCATTTCTGTTAAATACAACAGCACTGTGAGATCACAGTTTTAAGGTGTACATTGTTTAAGTTAAAAGATTAACAAAAATTCTTAAGACATTTAAGTGAACCTTAGCTCTTTATTATTTTATTAATTCAGTTTTTAAAGTCAAGGATGTGTGAGCTCTAGATGACATTTTTACCCCAATTTTCAAAACAAAAAAGCTCCAAAACAATTCCTACCTCCCTCCCCCCCCCAAAAAGCACACAATGAGGAGCTAGCTTGATTTAATTGTGCTGCCAAATATTTAACTTTACCAGCCAATTTTAAATTAATCATTCTAAAAAGAGGTAAGGATCAAAAGTTAATTTCCCAGAGTCTACATGAAAATTGACAGCTAAACAGAGACACCTATATTCTTAGCCTTACAGAAGGAAGAAGCAGGCTCAAGTCAGTGGTCATGCACTCTTCTCGACAGTGGGCACACAACCATCATTTGCACGGGTCTGGGCCAGCCACAGCCCACACCAGCTGCCTCTTGCCCCATGGGTCAGTTCTAAGAATATGCTGTGAATCTGAATATCTGGCAATGGGTACGATAAGAATGAAGGACCACAGCCCATAGGAAACAAAGGCTGATTAGGTTAGTTGTACTGTATTTGGATAAAATGAAGAGGTTTCATCAGTTCGTAGCATTAAAACATGGTTATTCTCCCTCTCACTGCACACCTTCCTACAGCAAATCTGAATATTTAAATAATATGAGCATAATTTTTACACACAGAATTAAAAAAAAACTAGAAATACAGACCTACAAACGTTTCCAGTTATTTATAGCACGGATATTAAGAGATAAATAGGAACTGACAGATGCTCTTCTAATCACCAAGAGCTGCCATGTCTCATTTTCTACCCAGAATGGATGTAATCAAGAGCTACATAACATATCATTAATGCAATATTCACAAATGCAGAGACAGAAAGGTTTCTGGTCAGTGACAGGAAGCTTGAAATGCATTGGTCATACAAACATTCGCAGACCTGCGCATGCGTATGGCTAGTATGTCTTTTGCCTTTGAAGTATCAGGGAGCTGGAGGACGGTGTCCCACTAATACATATGGGCAGATGCACCCAGGTTGTTCTGACAACCCAAGAATCTCTAGATTTTGTTACTGAAGGCAAAAGGTAGAGAGGAAGATGAGCATGTTGTGAATGTGATATAGATAAACAGTTCAAAACCAGCATATCACAAGAAACTTTTTCTCCTTTGAGAAATTTCCACAGCCGCATTAATACTGAGCAACTCCGAGGCACGTTCCCCAGCCTGCAGGGATTATCTGGATGGAGGCTGCGTCCTATGTCCAAGCCTCTGTGCAAGTATTCTCTTTGGCAACAGTGTGCCAAACGGCTGCTTCTGTAGACCACAAACATTTTATTTTGCACAGATGTTATCAAGATTGCTTGAGGTTTAGCAGGCTGCATTCACACCACCCATTTTACTTGCATATCAGTACTGTTTTCTACCCAGCATGACATTGTCTAATTACTAAAACGTAGAGAGGAAGCAGCAAGAGGTTTTGGGTATAAGGTTTTTCTTTTGCGTACATAATAAATCCCAAAATAGGTGACATTACAGATTCAAAAGGAACATCCTATTCCTGGAGGCATCAACTTTTGCTGAAAACACGTAGATCAAGTAGCCTCTTGACTAAAAAGAAAATCAGCTTTGAAGCGTGCTAACTGAGAAAGCGAGGACAAGGGGTGAATGCTGGATACCATATCCTCCAGTTGTTTGGCTTGCTATATTCTCCTCCAAACAAGAAAGGGGAAGACACAATACAAAAGATGAGACAAAGGAATTCACATCTCTCCGGTGTGCCTTCAGATATGCTGACTTCAGTGGCAAAAGATTGAAGATGATGTAGCAGATAACTGGTAACAGCACCACGTTTTTTTCTAGAAATCTTCATGCCTTTGGTCTGAGATGGTATCAATAAGATATCAATAATTAAAAGAAAACAAAAGCTTGAAGGTACTTGTAGTTCCAAGAGCAACGATCCAAGCACTAAAACACAGCCAAGAAACCGGAGGTACCGGCAGAATACCGAACTCAGCCAGGGCTGCATGGTGTGCCAGGGCAGCCTCCAGTGAAAAAGCTTAGGTCACACTGAAATTTAGTGTTAGGCAAGTATGGAAAGCGAATATAGCATCTCGGTCAAAAAAACATGGAAAGAAGAGAAAGGAATATATAATCAAAGTGTAATAAGGTTTATCTAGAATAATCATGGTGTAAACAAAATGAAAACAGACAACAGCAAAAAAAAAAATCAAGGAAAAAAGAAAGTAGAGGAGGCAAGAAGAATGATATTAAAAGAGATTAATCAGACACTTGAGAGTCATGGGGATCATTCTGCCCAATTACATTCACACATGTGAGGTAAGGTAGGTCTTGCAGTTGCAATGGTAGGAAAAAAAACACCACACCACCACACACCTCTCTGGCAAAGCAGTATACATATGCATAATTCAAAGCAAGAAAAAGTAGTTATGTAGCTAAAGTTGCACAGGTTTGGTAGATTATCTTTTGGCTGCAGAAAGCCTGAAGCTGCAAGTGTTCTCTGCAGACTGTATTAATTACTAGCATGAACTGCTCTGCTCTAGTATCAAGTGCTAAGTGATTTTTCATAACCAGAGGGGGTTCAGGACTAGGTTGTGCTTTCATGTTACATACCAACTCTGAATAATTTGTTTGTAACACAAAGCTGAATCATCAATATTTAATTCTTTTAAATTACTACATCAAATGTACAGTACACGCTTCTTTGCGGCAATCTGTTAAAATGCCAGTAATGTTTTACAAGTAGTATTTCTTCAAGAATCATTTTCTTTCCAGTGTCTATAACATCGACTCAATAGCTGGGTAACAACAATATCCGTGGAAAGGGAAAATAGTACTAATATTTGACCAGCAATGTCTACTGCAAAGGTCCTCTTTAAAGCCTCAATAACCAACTTTCACTACTTCAAGAAGCAATTCTAATAGCTGGGAGAATCCTCCAAAAATAATTTTGCACTTCACCCCTTCCATTAGCTTCAAGAAGATACCACAAAATCAGCAAGTTCTGTTAAAATGACTTGACTGATGAAAACAAGCCCATATTCATTACCTCTTCTTGAAAGTAGGAAATAAAGTATCTTCCAAAGTGAAGAAAACTTTAAAATTGGTAGGAAGAAACAATTTTGATTAAATATCCAGTGACAAAGCTGAATATAAGAGGCATATTTTCTTTCTAGAGATACATAATCTAAGGTCTGGCAGTGTAGTTTTTGTATCTTTTCTCTGAACTACATTCTAGTATGCCACAGGACATTTCACTAGTGAAGCCTGCTATTCTAAGAACTTCGCATCCATCTTCCTCAAAAAATCACAGAAGTCAATACCTTCAGGGATTTATACGCTGTTTGGAGGATCCAACGGCAGTAAGAATAATGCACAACTGCCACCCATCCTCATTCATAATCCATGTTAGCTGTATGCTGCCCAGAGCATCTACATCTGAGCACACAGCTAGCATTAACACTGATGAGCTGTCTCTGCCATATTCCTCCCTAAGCCACTGCCATCCTCTTGCCTAGGCAGGTTCTTAGTACCACGATGTCAGTGACTTGAGTTGTTAAGCAATAAATTTAAGACATGCATATTTTTCCTGAGCGTATTTCTCCAGGACATTAAACAAAATGTAGCATCAAGCACATCTGGAAATAAAACATACCACAAGAATTTCCCTACTGCCAAAACAAAGTTTCACAGAAAACAAATAAAAAATTACCAAGTTTCACAAGAGCTAAGAAAAGTGTAGAACTATCTGAACATAAGCAATCATTTAAGTATTGACTTTAAATTCCAAACAATGTTCATATATCAAAACAGCATATAACACAACCAGATATGCCAATATGCTGCGCATATCTGAACTTTGAGAATTGCAAAGACACAAAACCCAATTCTACCCAGGCATGCGTACTGCCATTGCTGATAAGCTAGTCTAGAGGGTGAAATATGCCAAACACAGAGGATGGGAAGTAGAATCACCAAAAAAAGAATATCATTAATACAAGTACAACTTAAGATTTTTCCCTCTCTACGGGTTTATTATCTCTTTGATATAAGAAAGGTTCTCTCTTACCAATGGACCATTACGTTAAAAATGTGCTTCCCATGTGATAACTCAAACTCACCTGTCCACCTTGCTCAGCGTGTTAGTGCAGTAACTCTCCAGTTTTGATATCGACACCATATCTGACTATTTAATATGCAGTGGCTAAAAACCTAATTATTCAAAATACATGCACTTTTCTAGCTGTCTAACCACCCATGCTTACAAATGCTGTCACAAATTCATATCACATGTATTTCATGGGGGTGGGGGTGTCATTCAGGTTTTCCTATCCAAGTCCATACAGTAAGTTGATTTACCACAAACAAAACCTTAGGAGAGACTGCCTAGGGTAAACAATAAGCTTAATTATGATGGCCTCAACACACAGGTGGTTACAATTAAACCTTCCTATCTTTCTGCACTGCCATAAGGATGAAGAACTTTTGGCTTCAGATTTGGGTTTCTGACATTCCTGCCCCTTCAGGGGCTCTCACTGCTCCTCACCATGATGGAGTGAAGACCCATTCCCATGGTCTCCCAAGATGAAGGAATAAAAATACCTAGTCTCTACCTGGATGCCACCCAGGTCTCTCCAAGGATAATTTGGACAGAAAGCACAGAAACAAAGAAGCTGAGCCTGAAGCCTGTCAGGGTCTGTCTACATGAAGATGGGTAGGTTAGTACATAATGGTTTTACTAAGAGATTTTGAGGACAGCCAAGCCATCTTTGAGCTATAACATCAGTTCAGTTAAGTACTGTAACAAAGATATGAAAGTTTTTCTGTATCACAGAAAGAAAAGATTTACCCACCCAGCCCTCACAGATTAAAAGGACTAGCCTGAATGCCTGTGACTTTACTTCAGATCCCACTTTTTTCAGAGTAAACCATGGCTCTGGAAAATCATATCTAAGTGAGCACTCTATTTCAAAGACACACAGCTAGCATGCTAGATATGTCTAAACTGTAGAGGTTAGCTGGTTGTTTGGTGGTTGTTTTTTTTTTTAACTCAGTCAACAAATTGATTCTCTAACCTAGTTTCCTCCTCAAAGCCCACAGCATTTTACAATGAACTCAAATGAACTTAAAACTCTGAACTTAAAGCATAAATAAATAGCTTTGAAGGGGAAAAACAGTCACAGCAGAATATCAGTAAAATCACAGATGGTGACAGTGACCTGAACTGATTTAGAGACAAATAAGCAGTTTATTTACTGTCAATTCTTTATTGCAATCTTCATCGACAAAAACAATCCAGTGAGGAACAATTTGCACCATGATTATCCAAGCAGAAGTAAAGCAGCAAAGGAGCAAAGGCAGTGACAGAAAGACTCTTACTTACTGAGGTCTAGCAAGCAATTTGTTAGTGCAGAAAATTTTTTTTAACCATAAGCAATAACATAGGACAAGACAGACTGTCCAGCTGTTTGTGGGATGAAGTTCTACTCTGTAGCAAAAGTAGAGCTTTGCGTATGAGATAAATGTTCACTCACAAAGCAGAAATGGGGAATCTGGAGCTACAAAACTATCACCCGCGCTCTTCCACAGTATCCAGTGTTTGATGAGTAAAACTCTCAGGTGCTAAGAATCTCATACAAATACGAACAGTAGTCTCAACAGAACAACTGCTTCAGCAACCAACCTGTCTCTGCCAGGATCTAAAAATGGACTCTTATAGACTTGACTTAACATCACAGACAATGTTTCATACGAAGGAGACCACCACCGTCCGCTTCTTATGTCTGGTATTCAGAAAGATTTACTCAGCTGAAACTAATGTGTCCTGCCAAATCTCTCAGGGACTGCTTAAATGGTCGAATCTCAGTCATTTTGGAAAGGCACAATATAAAAAATGTACACAAAGTTAATATTGGTTTTGACAAACAATTTCTGACTTTTGTTTTTCAAATACTAAATGAATGTCTAGCACTGAACCCTATGCAGCAGGTTAGCCATCTGTATTCACCAAGCAGCCCAGCACTCTAAGCTCGAAACAGAATTACCATGCTCCTCATTTAGGTTCGTAAGTGCTATTGAGAATGAATTTAATGCATTTAATTTGCAACTTAAAGCAAAGCCTAGAAAGCTCCATTTAAATGACATCGGCCTTTAGAGCAGTGGCTTTCATTATAATGCTAAAGAGCCCACAAAGAAGTCCAAGCAGGGTTTCAGCATCAGAAAGAGACCAGGCAAAGAGAAAATGTGTCCTAAGACCTTATTATAGAACAATAATTGCAGCTCCAGGGTGTCAATATTTTAGTTTCTTAACTTCACAGTAGAAAGGATATGCATGTGGTAGGAAACTGAGATGTGATAGATTCTGTTCACTCCTGAGAACACTATTAAATCAAAATACAACAATAAAGGCTGGGTACTGTTTACACACTTTAATAGATATGACACTTCTTATAAGCTGTCAGAACACGTAATTTCCAATAATTCCTAAATTATTCAAGTAATAATTAAACCCTCCTAGATAGCATGCTTATTTTGTTCTTTATAATTCATTCAAATAGCAAAGATGCCCTATGTCTATCTAGCTCTCATACTATGACATGATCTCTCTCAATACTACAAATGTGTCAGTTAACTCTCAAAACTATCCCACACCTCTTCTCCAAAAGTTTTTGTTGATGAATTTTTTTTAATGAGTAAATATATAAGAAACATTGTTCATAAAAGAAGAAAATCATGCATGTAAACCTCATCTTACCTAAAGCATGATCTGTTTTTCCTTTAGGATAAGAAACATCAGGTCCACTTCCTTACAGCACCCCACCACCCTCTAAGTACTTAAGGGTACAGTCTGGAGGAGTAATAAAGTGATCTGAAGAAAGTCAGTGAAACCAAGCTAGAGCTTTCCATTTTAAAGACAAGTATTTATTATTTTATTGACAATTGTATTATTCTGAGAGCAATCCATTACTATCTGTCAAAAAAACTCAATAACAATAAAGAAATTTGCCCTAAAACACTGAGCATGAGCAGAGAGTCGTTTACCTCACGTTAATGAACGGCAACCTGAAAAACATACAAGGCCATCTATAACAACCCATTAATTAAAATCCATTAGCTTTTTCAGGATGTAAGTGTCAGAAAATTTTGGAAAATTACTGACTTGATTTACACATAAAGTGGCTTTATGCTAAAGCCACTCCTTACTTCATTTACAAAAGGCTTTGTACACATAAGTGGCATTACCATTTTATCTTTACACATACTGAATTCTTCCCAAACATACACTATTACTTTCGCTACAGTAATACAGTTCTGATAGCTGTATGTTGTCACCCAGATGCTTTGCCTTTTCACTGCTCAGAGCTAAGGTCTACTATCTTTACCATACAATTACTAGCTAGGTACCTCATCTGTTTTTATTCATTCTTACACCATGGAAACACTGGAAGCTCCTCAGACTTGCTTCCATGACAACATGCAGCTATAATACAATCTCAAAATAAGTACCATTATACAACACATCCAGGCTCTAGAATGAGTCATAGGAGCTCTGCAACATTTCAGCAAAATAGGCATCTTTTATTTAGCGTCACTCACTCATTGTCTTCAGCAAATTAAAATACTATAAAAGTTTTAACAGGTTTAATGCCTAGCATTACTTCAGCAAACTTTCACTCCACAAGTGAAGACTGATTTTTTTTTCTTACAATGCTGTTTGCTAAAAATTTCTAAAGATTCTAGCACTTCTCAGTATCACTTAAGAAAGAATACAGCCTTATGCAACCTTGCAATGGAAAAACAAACACGTATGTATAATTTTAAGTTTACAGTGTTAACTAAAACCAGTATGTTTTTAAAAACAAGGTTCACAGATAAACTGACTTTTGGTCCATAATTATCCATAGGCATTTTATCTGGATTTTGGGTTAACGGCATCACAGAAACACCAGTCAGATTTGATCAGTTTATCACTGATGCTGGACAAACACAGTTATGGTGCACCCATACCTAAGTGCAGAAGCTGCTTAACCTCTCAAGCAGAGCAGGAAACCTGAGCCCTTCCGAGTTTCATACAAAAACAGTCTGTCCATCTCATGAACTGGAACCAGGCCAAGTCAGCTAAAACTGGAACTAAAATGGAACTAAGTCCTCATGTATCCAAACGGAGTGCAGAAGTCATTTAAACAGTTCTCTGCAGTTTCCATGAAGACTCATCTGTTCAGGACAAAGACACAAGAGCCAGAGGATGAGGTTCAGCCCCGAGATGAGGTGATAAACCTCATCTGGGAAGAAGACACTGCAGTGACAACCACATGGATCTAATGTGCAAGACTTGCCCGTCTGTATCAGTGTCAGGGAAGACCTGGGATCACACAATGCCAGCATTTTGTGTTGGTATCACACTGACCAAAACGCATATCAGCCACGTTTTGTGTGGCACATCCTCACCTCATTTACTCTGGATAAAAGAAGTATTAACTGTACCGACCTGAGAAAAGTGGGTAACAATAAATATTACAAGTAGTAATTAAGTTTCTCAGAATACTTTAAAATACATGACACAATGTAAGCTTTTCTTGACTTACGGCTTTAATTATATTAATTTTTTTAATCTAATCTTGACAGGATACTAGTTTACACAATTATTTTTGCCAATTTCCATTTAGTTCAGATAATTAAAATGCATAATCTACAATAAAATGTTTGAAGTCTTCAGGATACAAATATTTTCAATTCTTCATTACAAAAGAAAAAAAATCAGTAGAAAGGCCTAAGACAAGGATTCTGTCTTCTGAATTTATGATTCAGGAAAAACAAAACAGAATTCATCAGACCCTCAAGACTACAAACTTTTTGAAGGAAATTTTGCTGTTTCATTTTATATAATCCCTATCTAACTCCAACAACACTACACAACACAATTCTACTAATGATTTGAGCTCTTAAACATTGAGAAGCTAACAGACATCAATAAAATCTTTGGATACTAAACAGTTTAAAGGAAAAAGAAGTGAGGTCACGGCCTGCATTTATTTATCGCCCTCCTACAATTACTCAAAAACCCACTTTCCTCATTCTTACATCCCCAGAACATGAGATACTGAGCTAAATCTACCTTTAGCCGCACTTCCGTAACAGTGGTCAGGCCACAGGCAAAGTTCTGGGTTTCAGGCTGATTTTGACATGTGAGGTTCAGAAGTTCCCATTTCTCAGGCCAGTGTCCAAGCTGCTCCTTGCACAGACTGCTCCAACAGCCCTGGCCTAATCCCCGTCTGCCTTTATCAAGAAACGAACTAAAACCAAATACGGTCAGCAACAGGACAGAAAAGACAAATCTGACTCTTCAGTTCAAGGGAAGGGTATTTCCTTAAAAACAACCTGAAATCTGCTTCCAACACTGTTTTGCATCAAAAATCTTTGAATAAAATGCACAAGAACAGGTCCCATAACACTGACTCTCCTCCCCTCATTAGGCCACAAACAAGCAGAAGCTGTTCTTTCACTGTTGAATCCTTGCCACTACAAAAAGGCTGGCCAAGCCCATGAAAACTCATGGACCCAGGGTCCACCTCCAGCTCTTGGAATCCTTACACTGCAACAGGCAGAAAAGCTCTGAAAGCCCGCAGAGAAAGCATCGTACCTATTTGTCCTGGGTTTATACTCTTCCCTAGCCCTCCGCTCTGACTGCTGCTGGAAGCAGGGCACCAGCTTGACAGACATGCCAGGATTTTTCTTTTGCAGTTTTTCTTTTCCAGTAAGCAAGAATGTAAGCAGAAAATTATATTTTGCAGTACATTCTACTTCATCTGATTATGGTTGCTGAAGTTGAAGGACAAAAACTGACAAAACTTGAGCAGTGCAACACAGGTAAAAATGAGCAGGTAAAGAAACAAGGGTGAAACAAATGAAAAATTAACACTGAAAACAATGAAAGAAACAAGTGGACTAATGGATATGTAAAACCAAATTATTAGGTGGTAATGCTATAAATAGATAGCTACTTAATTGCTTTAAATTTGAAGAACCAGAAAACAAAATGTGTCTTTCGTGCTGGTTACTGAGGCTCAAACCCAAATTAGCAGCTGTCAAATAAATTTTCCAAGTCCTGTATTACAAGAAATGAGGTGAAAATAATAACGTATAGTATAAAAATTAACACCAGACAAAAAGCAACCTGCCAGCACCCCTGCCATTTCCCATTTACATTAGAACATAAGAAGATTCTATGGTTCTAGAAGATGCACAGCAATATGTCTACTGTACTTAGAATAACGCATAGCAAGAAACAAGAAGAGTATTTCTAGTTTAGACGTGCCTAAGGACAACAGTAGGGAATTCACCTGTTACTTATTTCCTTGATCACATTTTCTGAAAATATTCACCTAACCATAAGTCCTTCCCAGACACATTTCATACATTTCAAGATAAATTCCTGCCACCCTGATCATCTCGGGACTGGTGCATCACTCAGGGGATGAATCTATCAGACAGAATTTTCTTCGGAAGCTCAGAGATTTCCAGGTCAGATGATCATGACTGCTGAGTGACACACAAAGGCCAGAAACTGAGACTCGATTCCCTGCATTTAACTCACATTATTGCCAAGCTTCAGATCCTCTAGAAACTTATCCAGGTTTTTCTTCCTAGAGTAATTTATTCAGAAACATCAAATAACACAATTCACTACAGACACAGATAAACTACTCTGATAGTTAATGTCCCTGTCCATTAAAAAAACCGCACTCCACACAAACAGTAAAAACTGCCATACTGGATGAGAGCAAAGGCCCAACTGGTCAAGAACCTTACTAGCAACAAAAAATGATAGATGGGCAAGTAGGAGTTAAACCTATGCCCAGTAATTTTTCCAGAAAAACATCTCAGAGCCTGACAGTCAAGGTCTTCCTGAATCACTGTTTGTAACAGCTACCTGCCACCTGCCCTTTGCAAAAGCCATTTAACTCCATTTTGAAATCATTCTCTTTTTCAACCTTCTCTTCTCCACAGCATTGTGGCAGTGACTTTCACAGTTTTAGCTGAAGTTTTTACAGGACAGTTGTGACAGATGTAGAATTAGAGAACTATTAAACCATTTCTAATTGAGAACCTTCTTAATGTCTTTTTTTATAAGTCTTTATCATATTCTCCCCTCCGTTTTTTGGGTTTTTGTTTGTTTGTTTTGGTTTTTTTTTAATTTATTTTTAAATTAACTGTCCCTATAGATAGCTAGACTATTCCTCTTAATGCTGTACTGTCCTTTTCCTTTTTACTTACGCTATATCCTTTTTAAGACAATGCAAATGGAACTCCAGATACACAAATACAGATACTCAAGAAATACACACAGTGTCATGTTCTGTGTTATTCTCTACTTCTTCTACAGTAATACCTGACATTTCACTTGCCCTTTTCACTACTGCAGACATTTTTCAGAGAACCATCAGTAACAACTCCAAAGTCTCTTTCTGGAATAGAAATACTTCATTTGTAGCCTATCACTATATGCACACACACAGGATTATCCTCCTAACTTTGCTCCTCATTCATCACTGTACAATGAATGTCACCAGTTATTTTTGTGCCCATTCACTTTTGTCTGCTATTCTCTGCAGCTAGTTTAGTTAACCTGAAAATAAAAATAATTTTAAAAGGAAAAAAAAAAAAGTCAACCACGTGCCTCTGCCTCACAGCTTCTCAGTTCCCCATTCACAAATACAGCCTTCTGGGAATCCAGTCCCAATTGAAGACACCTGTTTTAATCGAAAAAATCTACCAAACATTCTTCCCCTTTATCTCATGTCACCACTAATTTTAACAGGCTTTGATCCAAGAATCATTACTTTCAAAGACTTCTGTAATTGCAATGACCTGCTGATGACCACACGTTTCCATGTAGGTTTTTATCTACATGGGAAGTCTGGAAGATCTGCAAGTCCTTCATTTTCCCTTTACAAAGACAAGCTGACTTTTCTTCAAAGTACCTGTTTATCCATCTACCTGTTAATTCTTTTTTTAATAATAAAGAATTTCTCAAAGTTTGTACAATAAGGAAATCAGATCTGCTCAGTGGTAGTCTCTGAGGGTACAGCTTAGCTCCTTTTAAAAAGGGCATCATATTTGTCTTTTTTTTAATTTTTATTCTAGGAATACACAGACAGTTTAAACAAAAAGATCACACCCAACATAACAGACATTTCAGCTATATTAAACACAAGTTCCTTAAGAAATCCTGAATAAATGTCATCTCCTATTGATCACCGGTGCCTCAACACATTAATTTAAATTCTCTTCTATCGGCAACTGAATCTTATTATTTTTAATACAGTAAAATCAGTCATAGGAACTACTACAAGCTCAAAGGTGGGACAGCCCTAGATGTTTTTTTTTTTTTTTGCTCGGAGACAGGCATCTACTTTGGCATTCCACACTTATTTGGGAATATAGTCTTAGGTCTGTATAATGACCATCGTGATCAGCAGTATTTCAGAGTCAATTTGCATACCACTTGACTTAGCATCTAACTACTGAAGTGATGCTCTGTAATGAGGCCTAATGTGCTCAAATTCTAAAAAGCTCTACACAGAATTTTCCCCCATGGTGTTCATCTTTTAAAAAGAGTAACAAAAATTATAGAGTTAAAAATTAAAAGCAGTAGTAAAGGAATGTAACAAAAGAGCTTTTAAAAAAATATGAACTGCTTTCCAGCAGTTTACAGTTTCCAAATAGCGGCTTAAAGTCATTATACAAGATGTTGAATCAGAGATTCTGTGATGTATTTTGACATTTTCAAGTACAAACTTTATTTGTCATTATGCTTTTTACACAGGACATACGATTTTATTACCCTGATTTGGCAATTACATCATGTCCCACTAAGCTTTTAAAATGCTTATTACATTAATATAATTCTTTAAAATTAATTTTTTTAATCTAAATTTGTCTAGCTTCAGTTCCCTGACTTGGAATACAGACGTCTTTTTCTACTAAAGAAAAAAAGCTTTCTGGTTTCCAAAACCTATCGCTATATATTTATAGTTTGTGGCCAAATCATCTCCTGACTTTCCTTTGGATCAGCTAAGCACAGGTTCTTAAGTTTCTCATTTTAAAGCAGGTCTTCCTGAACACTGTCTACAGTTATAATCCCTTTTCTGAACACTCCCAATTTATGAGGATCCCTTTTCAGGCCAGGATTTCCGACTGGAGACTGTACATGCTAAAGACACAATCCAGTGTTCCCTCCCTCTCCTTCACAAAAGGGAAAGCTGACTCCCTTCTCACCTGCTACATCACACTGTGTAGTCAGATATAGCTAGTTATCTAAGAAAAATAACTACAATTTACTTACTAAATTGTTTGCTTTGAAGTAGAACTGCACACCAGAAGCACAAGCAATCTTTACTTTGCTGCCTACTCTGACAACCAAACACTATCACCTGGGAGGCACATAATACAGGTTGCTCAAGTAACTTCTACAGACATCAGTTTTAGAGAAACAATTTTAAATAAACAAATACACACACTGTGAGGCAGCACTGATAAAGAGAATAAAGGAGGAGAGGCTAAAAGACTCATCCAAAACATTCTTCACAGTATGGCAGTTTCCAGTAAACACCACACAAAGCAGTGGGAAGAAACTGAAGATTCCATGATGAAAGAAAAATGCTGTACTATACCTGTATCCCATAAAAAATCTGAAGTCATATTAGAAGACTGATACAACTACATTGATACTAGTCTCCAAGAACAACAATACTAACTTCCACACAGTTTAAAAACCAATGGTAACTTAAAAAAGGAAAAAGAGAATACCAGTGTCCTGGTAGAATTTAAACTATTATGTTCTGACCCTTTCTTTTTTTTCTATGAAAAATATGGATAAGGTGATCTGTTTTTATTTAAATCACTGCTTAGATGTACCATTTTACAAAAGAGACTATTGCAAGGGACTAGAATACGCATTGAAAAGTTTAATGGAGCTAAAGACTGAAAATTCATAAATGCCAAGATCAGCTTACAAGAGAGACGAAGTGAGTCATAAATGTCTATTATCTGTCTGGAGAACACATCAGCTCAACTACATCCTAATGTGCAGCTAAACACAAGAAAACACAAAAACACACAACAGCAAGACCAGCAAACACACAACAGAAACAACCTGTAGAGCAAGCCTGATATATTAGAGAAGTGGGTTACAGGCAGCAAGATGAAATTCAATACTGACAGCCAAAGTCACATGGAATAGCAACAAACAGCACAGAGACACTCTGAGGAATACCAAATTAGAAAACAAGTCCAGAAGTGCTTTGGGGTGGTGGCAAAGACTTTTTAAAATTATAAAAGATAGACACAGAAGGACTGCAGTCCTTCAGAGTGCTTTTCTGATACTGAGCCTCGTGTGTGCGTGCGCATGCACAAAAACCTGGTACGTGGAAGGGAGCCTTAAGTCTTTTAAAAAGCAAGTGACAGAACTGTACAAGTTTTAGTATTCCTGACAGTTTTTTTTAGGGGATAAAACCACCATATGGTCATGATATAGGAGAGGACCTTAAAAGGCGGCAAGAAAAGAGGATCACAGTCCACTGAAACAAATGACTCCTCCTGCCTCACCTCCCCACAGAAAAACATGTAACGGTTCTTCTTAAATGCACATCAGTGTGGAACAGGAGGCTTCTCTCCAACAGGAGATAAGAATCAGCCACGTTGGTCAGATGGAGATTAGAGCATAACTTTAACAACTTTAGCGTCTACTCTAGCAGCAGTTTCCAGTAGGTAACATTTGTAAAACACGAATGAGGTACAGAGAACGTACATGGCTCAGGAGAATCAAGAAGCACTACTGGGCTTATTGTCTTGGAGTTCAAGCAGTTCCTGGAAGAAACTCAAGCCACTAGCAAGAAGTGACCACTTGAAGTGGCCAGTGATGATCCCAAGTAAACAAAGGAATAGCTTAAAAGACACTGCAGCTTTCTGAGTATATCAGAGTAGACAATGTTGTTTGTTTGGTTTTGTCATAACGGACTACTTTTAGACAGAATACTGGCCTAATTAATTTTGACTGCTGTAGAAACGAGTGTCGCTAATGCTACTTTGGGCAAAACCAGAAAAGGCAGGTCCTTAAAAGGTACATTTGGAATTCAGGGAAGACTTGATAGGTGGTGGTGGCATTAACAAGAAGCCAGGCCTCAATACCGCATTTGGCCTCTGTATTAGTTTTCTGAGCTTCACTTGACAGATGGCACAAGGTTATCAGTCATGACATCTGACAGGGTGGTTACATCCTCCTTAAAGTCTGCTGATGTATTTGATGCTATTGTTGTTGCTGCCTACATCCCCAAGACCAGCACCGCAACTACGGTGCCCTTTGAGACTCATACCTGCTAGAATTTCATTACAACGCTTGGTTAGCAAAGTATCTGTTGCAGGAACAATGCCAACTGATCAGAAGGATTTCTCTTGTCTTCTAACTGGAGAGATCTTTAAGTGTTCCATATAGAACTATGCAATCTTCACTTGAATGAAATTTGTGAAGGCACATTAGAAACAGCCTTAAAGGAAGTATCCTTCCTCAAGGGAGGAAAGCATCCACTGGGACACGTCTGTTACAGAACCATTACGTGATATGCAAACAATGAATGTGAACAATGTGGTTATACTAATAAACAAGGATGAGGCACTTCATTTCAACTGCGCGAGCTGCATCACATGAAGAGGTGGATGTTTTCCTGACATTTTCATTTTTTATGGAGCTGCCAAAGTAATACAAAAATTGCATTGTACTGGAAATACTTCACAATATGCTTGTGTTTGAAGTTCAGCAAACAGTAGCGAGTCAAACATTAGTCTGAACTCACTTCCAGGGAAAGCAGTGAAAGACATCTTCTTCACTCAGTCTGTCATGTCCCTGCGATGGCAAAAATTATGTGCATAGCCCCAAGAGGTAAGCTTAGTCAAAAAAGAGTTCACGCCTTGCAAAGACATCTTTTATAAAGGGATCTGCAGATACACACATCTGGCATTTTACAACAGCTCCAGAATGCATGCTTGCTTCTATGCACTGAAATACTTGGGAGGTTGACTCAGTGTCAAGGTGTAAGCAACAACAATACACAATACTACGTAGATCTCTAAATTTATCAGTTGAACAAAGAATATAGGTCTCAAAAGATGGTAGACTAATATATATGAAACAAGAATCACTGGTTATTATGTGACAATAAAAATCACACTATGAAACTCAGATGAGGATAGGGAAGGAAAAGAGAAATACAAATTACCTACCAGGGACTAGGAGTTTACTTAACACTGAGTAGTTTACACAGGATAGGACCACTTCTGAGAACTAGAAAAAAGTTATGACAAAGATAAAATGATTCAAATATTCACATAGAAAACTGAACTATAGAAAATAAAATGAAAAAAAAAAGTGTGAGCTGAAGAGCCTACCTGCTGCACTGCTAATTATAATAAGTAATTGTTATTCATAAAGACAAATTCAAGTACCTCCTCTGTTCTGGAGTATAGGGGAAAGCACTAGCCCCAATAGAGGTTCTAGAAAAGAGACCCAAATTCTTCTCAAAAGAGACTGCATAGCTAGCACGCACATAAAGATTTCAATTTATCTTGTTTAACAAGACAACAATTTCTCTCCTTGAGTTACTATAAAACCCAGAAAGGCTGTGGACAAAAAGTTTACCAAGACTCTAAGCTGGGTATAAACAAAAAGTCTCTTAAGTTGCAACAACACATGATATCGTACCAGCTCTCAAACATGGATGCAAATGATTCTAAAAGACAAAGTTATGTTTTAAAAAAACATCTAAGACATTTCTGTTACATTAGCTTCTTCAAACCAAAAGAAACATCCTGCACATCCTTAATCATAATTGAGAGTGTTCTTGACATTGTAGACCAAAACAAGAACAGGATGATGACAGTGTTCACTTCAGATTCAGTGGTTCTGTCAGAATGCAATTATTAAGTAAATGACTATAACTGAAACATACACAGCAGCTTTGGCAGCAAAACAGAAATGCTATACCACAGGAGCCATGCTAGAGCTGTTTAGTAAGCTGACGGCTGGTGAAAGACAGACTGGTCTGTATTTGACTTTCAAAACACTTTGTCAATCAATACAAGCCTCAACTGAGAGGACAACTATCACAATATAAAATAAATTAACGAAGTTAGATAACAGACCTAAAAAGTCCTACCTCTTTCACAGGCTTCCATGCCCTTGGCTTCATACAGCAAGACTCTTAGTCCACCTGAGTTATTAGTTGGAGACAATGGATTAAGAGGGGATCCACTTCCTACCTTGCCTGAAGGTTCAGAGTATTGGGACAAGGTAGACAGAAAGCCCCTGCAGTAGCAGTAGTACTCCAAAAGCAAAGCATTCCATGTCCCCTTCTCCTTTGCTTACCGGATTTCTGACTCATTCTAGAAAAGGTAATTTTCTTGAGATACAATGGAACAGAAATGTGAAGAAATTCTGTTATCAACTCCAAGTGAGAGAGAACAACAGCTGTGAGAGAAAGTGGAAGCTAAAACCCTCTGGCAGCAAGCTGTGCCTGCAGGTAGCCGGGGCACCCATTCACTTCTTATCATCACTGCCGTGCTGCAAGTGAGTAAGCGAAGTAAGATACTGCACATGCCAACATCACAGTCACAGGCATAGGTTTGGGAAGGAGGCAGCACAGCCTCGTTACTCCACAGGCCTACTGGTTGAGTTCATAAGAGGAGACACAACCGGCTACAGCAGGGAACCAGCATGACACTAACACAATCTACATGATGTGACATTACATGATTCAGGATATATATTCTTGAGATTTATCGGTTTTAATATGCTTTTAAAAGTGCGTATCTCTTTTTAAAATGTCAAGCAAACTCCACAGTCTTGAGAAGTTTCCATCTCTGCTGTTCACAGTTAGAAAGTGTTTTCAAAATGAACCAAAGGTTCCAGAGACAGTCCCTTAATGCTTGAGTTCAGACTGTCAAGAATTTCCTATTTCTTAGTCTACTGATTAGAACACATATTAATGCATTCCTCTTACAGAATAAATTCATACCATTTTTATCTCTGCCTATAATGCCCTCTTATGGAAAACATAACCAGTGGCAGAACTAAAATTTGTGAAATAAATTCATACTGTTACAAATGTACGATATTACACAGCTAAAAATCAAGAATAGGAAGGAAACTTACTACAGCAAAACTCATATTTTAAATTTCAGAATAGAGTTAAAAGCATCCAAAGCAAATACTATTTAAAGATGCTTTCTCATGTGTTCATCACAATATTAGCAGCAACAACTTCCAGGCAACATATGCTTAAATTTTAAAGTCAGGGAAAAGTCTGCATTAAAAAAAAAAAAAATTAAAAAATCTAACAATGACAACAATTCTTCTATGTACTCATATAAACTTCCCTACAGTTATTCCTGTAACTCCTTTCTTCTTTACTGTGTCACCTCTTTAAATCAAAAAAATGTATTGAATAAAACAAATCCTGCGAGTAAAGAATTTCACATTACGCAATGGCTGGCATAATGAAGTTCCAGTTTTACTTGTAACCTTGAGGGGATGCTAAAACAGACACACATCCACACCACAGTTTAATACTGTTCGTAAGACATATCACCCACTGTGGCATATCCTGATATGCCTAAGATATTTAATAGTTGAACTGATATCAAATTGTCTGAACGATCAAATCGTTGCAGTATCTTCCTGTTGCAAGTTCCAGGCTTAATTCCATGTCTTATATTAAGACCCCTTCCCCCCATCTTTTTTTTTCTTTTCAACTTCTGCTTGTTGAATTAAACCTCCTCATATTACATCAGAACTATTTTATCTTTTCTTATCCCACATATTTTAGCATGTGCCTTAGCATTATGATCTGTATATGTCTGAAAATATATAAATACTTAAATATACCAAAATTATAGAAAGGATGGCAAATATTGCCCTAAGAAATAAATTTTTGAAATTCCTGAACTGTAAGAAGTACAACAGAAAAGGGGTTAGGTTAGAGACCTGGGCTTTTTCAATCATTATCTTCTAAATGCACCTTACACCACCTCTATGTTGTGGTCTGATTACATATAGTATTTCATACATGCTAGAACTATGTTCATAATATTTCAACGAATTTGAAAGCCGTACTCTAGGAGTGATGACATACATTAAAACTTTTACCAAGATCTTAAAAGGAAGAGATACAAAGACAAGAAATGACTGGGCTCAAACAACTCACAGAAGCAGCTGATAAGCTCTGAAATTTAAAGTTACATTTTTGAAATGCGTAAGTGAAGTTACAAGGCATTTTCTGCCTCCCTCCCTCTTCCCCCCTACCCTTTCCTAAAATACGTCATAAAAAAAAGAAGTATAAATTAACACAGCCTATTCAAAGAGCTAAACAATTTTTCAGTATCAAATGCCGGAAGCATATTATACTGTTACATGCTAAGAATAGCCTAACTGCATTGCTGTTAGAACCAGCTTAATGCCATGTCAGTTTCAGACAGTTTCTGAATTTGTACCACAAATACTACTGACAGTTAAAACTCATTCTGAGACACAATAGCTGTATTTGCTGTCAGGAATGGGTGCTTCGCAGCAGTCTGGAAAGATTACGAGGGAAAGAACTGCCCTGGAAACAGTTATCTTTGTTGATGCAATATGCCTATCTCTTGTTAGGACAGTACTTCAAATTACCCAGTATTACCATATATATTACCATATACTTACTAAGCTCACGGCTCAGTTATTCACCCTTGTGATAGCATCAATTTGTTGCATGTGTTTTTATCCTTATCCTCCATTTTATGCCACAGATTTGGCTTTTATTAAAACAATTAATAAATTTGCTGACGAAAATTGGAAGACCAGCTTCTAATCAAATTCCCTAATTCTTCTAATTGAGCAACTAACTCTTCATCACAGGGAATGCAGAAGGAAGAAACAATAAAGGCCTCAAATACCTGAGTGTGTTAAATCCGCTTCCCCCAACTCATAAAGGAGAGGGGTATGGTTAGCGGTGGAGGAGGGCACTGCTACCTCTACAGCAGCTCACCACTGCAAAAGGAACAGATATTAACCCAGCGGGAAGTACTGCTGCTCTATGGACAGACTGCAATGCCTGATCACTGAACCTCTTGTTACTAAAGTAATGCAAAGTCTACAAATCACTACAACCATCTCAAGTTCCACACAAACCTTGGCTACAGCAGGACCCAAGCAGAGTCAGAATGACCACTTTACTGCCTTTGCTTGTATCTGTTGACACCATCTGTTTCCACTGCTGTCTTTTTCCTGTGAGAGATGGGTGACTTGAATCTTTTAATAACATTAAAAAGGGGCAATACTAGTAAATAAGGCACCTTTAACATTTGAAAATGGATTGGTAGTCTTCAGGGTGCTGTGGCTTTTTACAGTAGCCTTTCACTCCTGACTAGTCCTCCATGCCACAATCCATCTGTGCACACATACATTCTTTTGGGCATAAACCTAGTGATAATTACAGCAAAAACCAGTGCTACCATATTCATCACCAACTTCTTCCTTCCTTCTCTAGGGCACAAGACCACCTACTCAAAAAATACCCTACCCCAAAATTCAAAGTCCCTTTTGTAGCAAAAGTCCTCTTACCACCTTGCTGGGGAGAAGGTGACCTGTTGCAAGTCCCAGAGAAGGACAGGGGTGTGCAGCCCAATCTCCAGGACTCATTTCCCTTTCACCAGCAATGGAGGGAACTAAGCAAGTATCACCACTCCACACTACCCCACCTCATCCAAGAAAGCCAAGCAAATAAAGGACAGCTAAAAATGGGTGCTATATAGCAGATTCAGAAGGGAAGCAGGAGACTAGTACTTTAAAAAACAACAGTTTGATTTTGTGCATGTTAAAAATTATGATGTCACAACAATCTGACTACATAAAGCCCATCATCACAAGTAGAACTTAAACAGACAAGGTTAGAGAAGGAGTACATCACATCTAATTATTTATTTGGACTCGACAAATGTGATTACATTCAAGTGATGGGGATGTATCTTAAATGAACAAATAGAAGTCGTCAAGAATTTTCAGAATACTACATCACAGAAAAAAAAACTGAAGAGAACTGAAAAACAAAACTGCACCACAATGAGCAATCTCCAAATGTCTTTTTCCCTCCCTGAGGCTAGAACAGCTGCAATGGGTGGATAAGGTACGAGGATAGTACAGCATCTTTCCAGAGGAAGAAGCTTCAACAAGCTCTTATATTTTCAGTGCATTACTTCTGAATATGCTCATTAAGTTTTTTTACAATCACTTCAAAATATTTTATAGTTTTTTCCCTATTTCTGGTCATGAACATGTATAAGCAGTTCTTTTTACAGACGAACTGTCAGACTTCGGAAAAAAATTCAGCAGGCTTTCACAGAGGTAAGCTACTTTCTCATAGCAGAAAAATAACAAACACTCGGATATTCACAGAATCACAGCTTTGGTTTGAAGGGATCTCAGGATCTTTATCTGGTCCAACCCACACTCAAAAGCAGAGGCTATTCAGTATTTTATTTATCAGCAAAATTCTAGTCCTGACTAGTCAGTCCAACTGCAAGTTTCATGCATTCCAACATTCTTGTTCAAGGATCAAACAAATAAGAGCAACTATAGTATTTATTAAAAAGCTTAATACTGTATATTTTGACATGAAAAAACCCAGTACTTAAAAGCTATTATGTTTACCTAATGCATCACTCAGAGTTATATAATGACCCATTACAGAAACTACACGGTTCCTCTTCCACATTCATGTGCATTTGCAACAAGAATGTGAAAATCCCCCTCTAAGACCTTCCTGTTCACTGTTTACTCTAAATTCACAAGCAAAACACAGGTAACATTAAGCAGACTTCAGAGGAAGTGCCAGTTCATCAGTTTATCACCTTTGGAAACAATTACCAACAGACACAAATTATCTTAATAATATTACAGTGTCTGAGGGTAACAAATTCCCCCCCCCCCCCTTTTTTTTTTCTCCTTTTTACAAGTTTTTGTAATACTTCAGGTTAAATGACATCTTCACTAAAGCTGAATTTAGCTTGACAGTAAGCAAAACAAATCTAGTCTCACATCTTTAAATAATGTTGACATCTCAGCATTGTTCCACAGATCTTTGTCATATTACCCAAAAAGATGCTCATTTGCTAATGCCAGTAAGTTTAAACTTCTCTCAATATCAGCCTTAAGAACTCACTCTTCCTTTCACCTGACTTTCACTGATGATTAATAAAAACATTACTTAGAGTAGATTGACGGTGAAGTTGAAAAATGTCATGTTTTTCTTACAGACTACATTATCAAATGTATATTCTGTATATAAGGAAAGCGTTCCTTAATCTTATTTATGGCAGTCAAAAAAAACCCTAAACAGTGATACAGACTAGAATTTGTTGTGCTACATATAATGAAGATTTTAAATTATTTAATGGTTTAAATACAATTCCTTAATCAGAAAACATGTAGTCTTTGACTTGTCATCTTACTACAGCTATGGAATTGATATTTCTTAACTCCATTATTCCTCTCCAGAGCTAGGCAGTAGAATGCAAACTACATTTTTCAGTATTTCACTATTTCATTAAAACATCTCATATTTAAACTTGTTGGAGGTTCGTCACTCGCAAAATAATTTAAATAAAAATCAGACTTCATTTAGTGTTTCCATTTTCATGCTTTAGTGCTAAAAATTATACAGAGCTCTGTAAAACATGAAAATGAAAGCAGACAGAAAACACCATTCATAAATCAGAAATTATATGAAAGCATGCACATATAAATAATTGCTATTTCTGACTAGCAAGTAACCAGAAAACATGCAGACACAATAATCTCAACAAGTGGCATATTACCTGGGTGGAGCTGGCAGCAACAGAAATGCAGTCAATGAAACCATGTCTCCGAGTGAAAAATGCAACTATCTGCTGCCAACGGGAAGGCTCACTCCGTAACTCATCTGTTGAGCCTTTCTTTGCCCACTGCTTGTGCTTTGGGCCTACAGAACTGTGGCTTGAGCTAGTGTTGCCTCGATTGGCGCGAGAATAGAGGAGCGTGTTATTTCCGAAAATGTAATTCATCTCTGCAGCTCTGCAGGTGGTTGCCAGGCAGTCTTACTTCCCTACCAGCTGCCGAGTGGTGAATGAGCAGAAAAAAAAAAATGCAGATAGAATTACAGCAGCATCATTTATAAACCAGGAAAACAAAATTCTTGATAGCTGATGCTATTTTTCTTCCAACCTTTTCCACCCCCTACATTCTTTTCTCATAATGATGAGCATAATCTCGAGCAATTAAAAAAAAAAAAAAAAAGGCAAGAAAACGCTTTTCTTATTTTTCCTTTTTCAGAACCCACAGGATCGAAAGCTTGTTCTCTCTTCCTAGCTGACCACAGATATTTAAGGGAAACTGGGTAGCAGGTACAGACAATGTTACAAATTCACAGCTATGAGGATGGTGGTGGATGATAAGAGCTACTGGGTGGAGAAAGCATGGATCAAAAATAACCAAGTTTCAATCACTGCCTGTAGCAAGATCCAATAGCATCTTTTCACTTCCTTGCTTGCATAAATTATAAACCTGAACGGAACAAAATAGGGAGCATGCAGTGTAACTGCACTTGGTCACTGATTCTGTCTTTCTGAAAATGTTCCACAGAGCAAAAAGGCCTTAACGCTCTATTCAGAAAAAAATATTCAAGAAAGAACTGTTCGCTGCTTTCTTCTTTTTTCCCCTCCTTCCTTAGTGCATAAAACAACTATAGAGGGAAGAAATCATAGTGCCACAAACCAGTCATTTTGTGTTACATATCAATGGATGTCTAGTGGGGTTGTTTTGCTGTGGTTTTTTTTAATCAGCAAGAAGATTAGAGATAGTAAGATTAAACACTAGAAGTCAACGCTCTGTTGTTCTTATTCTGCGATTAATGTGTCATGATCATAACACCTATTTACAAAATTCTGCAACTACTCTAAGCATAATATGAAAACAGTAAATATATATTTGTGACCTGACATTATTTCTCAAAAGTATAAGAACAGGTAAAAAATGAAAATTTTTTATTATGCACTAATGAATTTTCAGTAATATTACCTTGATTTCCAATGCAAATCACAAGACTATTAATGCTATGCGTGTGTGTTTTTGCTGCTCTCTTCACAGTAAAATAGCATACACACAGTAATTACCTAAAAGATTTTATGAAATTCAAGTTACCTTACAGAACTCATTATTCAAACTTTTATGGTCAACTACTGTAAAAAAAAACCTCCAGCACACATCAAAGAGATTACTTAGGAAATCAGTTAAGTGTTAAGGCTTTCAGTACAAGCTTGCCTCTGGAAATCCAACACAAAGTTATCAAAACTGTTTGTGGTATATTTCTATACAAAATGCTTCAATGGTCATAATCATAACACCAGGGCAAACATTTTCAAAAAGAAAACTCTTCATATGATGAATTAAAGCAGAAAAGTTCCTTACAGCCCTGCCACAACTTACAACACCACAATTCTACATATCCACTGACACATGATGTGCATTTTAGTGGGGATTACCAAATTCCTCCATATACTTTTTTTGGTGCAATATACTCTTCTGCTTAACAAATTGTTACTGACAGCTATCCTATTTTGTGTAACACATTTTTCCTGACAGCTTACATTACAAGCAGAAATAAAAAGTACATTAATTTAAAGCTATAGTAGTAAGATCAATTCACCATTTACTTCTAGTCACTAGTACAGCTCAATAACATATCCCATACAAACATTCTGAGTACATCTTTCAGACAGACTTTGCTAATATTCATAAAATACAATGGCTTATCAGCCTAAGTCATATGTAACTCAGTCTGACTTGTGCAGTGTTCTCAAAGCTGTTTGTAAGATAGATAATGGAGGTAAAGAAATGCCTGAGATACAGTAGGTGCAATGATCCTTTTAAATGGACAAGCTTTTTATAATGTGAATTCTTTTCATGGGAAGATTGCAGCCCTACCTTTTTCCAGACTCAAAGAAAATACTTTGTCTGAAAGATGCCTATGAATTTATTACTGGAGAAACTTCTTAAACCCTGGCTATGACTGAAGATGTTTAGAACAAACTACAGATTACATGCTTTGAATTCTGAGTCTTTTTATAAAGAGTCAAAGTGAAAATATTTTTTATGTTTTTCTTCATATAGCCCTGAATGTTAACACTGCTGTACATTTTTGAAAGATCTGAGAGTACAAGAATGTTAGTAAAACTTTTTAAAAAACTGAGTCTCACATAGGAGACTATTGTTTACATTTCTGAAAGGAAACACCACGAATCATGTACAAGCAATGTACCAAATACCTATTTTTCTTACTGTTATATCAATCTGTTTGAAGATGATACAGGTTTGGTGCCTTTTAAGGCAGTTTCTTTCATGGATAATTCCCACTCAGCCAACAATCAACTGTGGCATCACTGACAAAGAGACTTTAGAAATCAGCACTTCAGGAAAGGCTCGTAGGGACAAAAAACACTCCTGAAAGTGAAGTTATAATGATTTAATTTCAATGGAGACAAAAATCCAGAAAAGTACTTCAGGAAGAGGTTATGCAATCACACTGGTGATGCAAGACAGCAATCTGTGTCACCTACACTCCATATGGATGTTAATGATATTGAGCAAGATTTGCTGATGCCTAAGAAGATACAGTTGCAGTTATTTGTAGAAGGAGCCTGTACTGTGGTGATGAGAAAAATCCTGATCTTTACAAGTTACAAAGCAACCTGAAGATAAAGGCATAGCATAACTCTAGAGACGGTACATCAGGCTAATGCAAAGGAGTCCAGACTGGAAGAATGGTTGCTAGTACAGCTGAAAAAACAATGGGTGGGAGTAAAACCAAGGGTCTGTTTTGGTCAAAGAGCATTTCAACAGAGTTGACCCTCTGTCACCAAACACCTACAATTAGAAATCAGATAAAGTGCTATTGAGAGAGAAAAAGAGGTATCCAGAGAAAGGAGACAACCTAAGAATCATCAACACAGAGGTGGCAGCTGAAATTGCATCTGAGAATGATTGCCTCCTGAGTCAGAAGGTAGAACGGGGAGGCTCACCAGGGAATCTAAGGAAGTCCTAAGGGGAGTTGAGACCCTCTGCCATCCTTTTTTCAGATTCTGGATATTGAACTAATGGGATAAGAGAAATAAATAAACCCACCAAAAAAAAAATCCAAAAAACAACCCCACAACAACAAACTCACACCACACCAAAACCAAACAGCACAGAAAAACAGAAAAGACCCTATTTACTGTGAGGCAAGAATTGAGAATGTGCAGATTTAAGAAAACCAAATAAAAAAAACAAACCACAAAACCAAAGAGCACATAATTAAGATTTTCACATCAGTACACATACCCTTCTACAGCTTAATAAATTTACTGTAAGATACATCTGCATTTGTAGTGGATGCAGAGTAAGATTATTCTGCAGCTAATTAACAAGACACAGTAAACACAGTGGCTACTGAATTAAAAAAAATCTAACATCCAATACTTGGAATAAAGTTCCTCTGATTTTGTACCTGACCCAATCCTTATCATCAGCTTGCTAGGACAAGTTAAAACATGACATAATACCGTATTTTAGTCTCAAAGATAAAGTTTTCCTGGACATACCTTTGCAAGCAGTATGCATACCTTTAAATCAAAAATGCACAGCAACAAAAACTGTTTGTATAGACAAACAGCAGTTATGTCTCAATTACTCTTTCTAAACAATAACAAAACCCCTGTAGCATTTGAAAAGTGTCATATATTAGTTTTATTACCACCCTGCTAAACAGAAGATTGGCTAAAATAAGCACAGACCCTAAAGAAATAAACTTAATAGAGAAAATTCAAGAACCACGTAAAACAATGGTGGAAACTTACTTTATTTTCAGTATCACTTGGGTTTTTAACAAAAAAAGAGACACAAAAGAAATGTGCAGAACTCAATTTAAATACTCAAATACAGACTACGCAACTTTAACTCTCCAGGCAGGGGAACAAAAAACAGCACTGAAAATGCAGATATAAATTCATGTGTACTTTTTACACTTTTCAGAATTCTGTATTTAATAAAATTTTACTGGCGTAACAAATTTAAGTCTCATTGACAAACATATGCAATATTCTAAGCCAAAGCCCAGGAGTACACTACTCAAACTGGATACTGTGGAAAAAGAAATTGTTAACCCTTTCTGCTAAGATTCAACTAAAAGCTGAAAGGCTTTCTAATGTGAGACAGGACTGAAAGGATAGCCCCTTGATCAGGTGTGATTTACATAGTCAGTAGATATTTTACTGCTGAAACTACCTTGTAAGTAAACATCCCAGCACGATTATTCTATAATGATACATTTTAGTATAAATATTGAATATAAAAGATTATTACGTTATGACTCATACACCTCAGACAACCTACCAATCTGTGCAGATTAAACTGCCTGGTCTTCCATACCCTGTTCATGAATCTCCTGCCCATCTTTTTGGCACGCCAGACTGATAAAAACATCTTGTGTTTAATGCAAGTTTCTTTAGGCTTTCTTCAGTCTCAAAATGATCCCAACCGCACTGAGAGCTCAGGGGAAATCCCAAGCAAAAAGAGTATAACCAGTTATTAAGAAGACTTGATGTTGATTACTGTATCTTAGGTTGTTCTAATGTTTGGATTAATCCAGGGTCCATCTGTTACAGTTTTTTTCTTGTCTCTGTTGACAAGAATTTGATGAGCAGATCCGTAGTAAGAAAGGGGTAGATTTGGTCAACTGCATCTTACTGTAAGACACAAACTGACACCTTTGCACCTATTTGCATATTCTTCAACTACAGGAAGTTTAAAAGTAGTAACCTATCAAGAACTTGGGCAAGGTATTTTAAAGATTGTAGAGCACCTCCTCTCAAGAGTGACCAAAGTATGATGCTAGTCTAAAAATGAGTATTTCTGAGCGTACATTCAAGTTTTTCTTTATAGTTTCCACTATTTTAGGTATGTTCCTAACTCCAGAAGTACTGCCTTCCTGTTGAAGATGTCATAAAGTTTTAGAAAGGTGTCCATTTAGAAACAGGTAACAGATTAGTTGTGATTGTGAAGAAGCTGCAATCTTACAAATTACACGTCAATCAATCTTTAGCTTCTAAATGGAAACAGCATCTTAATCTTCAGGGTAATCTCGCGTACCTGCTCAGAAAGGAGTAGGATTCAGGAAATAATATAAGCAAGAAAATGTACTAGAGCATACAGGAAGTTACAATTACTTTGACTATTGACTAACCTTGAACGTGCATAGTTCAAATCATAAAGATCATCAGTTCTTTCTGAGAGCAGAAAAACTTTCCTAATGAACAGAGAAGTCTATTTTAACAGAAGTTCCACAAGCTCTAAAAGACTTCTGGGCAAGCACTTGAGTGAACGGGGGGGGGGGGGGGGGTGGG